>NC_086181.1:48600052-48844430 GCF_023053635.1 Elgaria multicarinata webbii
TCCATGCAGGAATCCACTTCAAAGCATCCCTGACAGATGGGCCATCCTCTAGGGTGGGAGAGGTCACCACCTCCCTAGGCCTTTGGTTCCATAGTTGCACTTCTTTAACAGTCAAGTTCAGCTGGACTGGGGATCACAACAACCCAATACTGAAAAATCCGCACGGGTCACCAAAGGTTTTCCAGGCTCAAATGAGGGTGTTGTTGTTCCTTATTCCTGAAAGCCAAAAATTGCCCAGGGCATGGCTACCTGAGGGCCACCTGGTTCACTACGAACCCGCCCGGGGGGGGGGGCGATCTGCAGGAACTGGGGACCTTCGGAGGTTTCTGTCGGTTGCAGCAGCCCACGCCAGCCGGCTTTCTCCTGTGCCGTGCCAGACGGAGGGCGGCAGCGCCTTGGGAGGGCCGAGCCCACCCCATCCCCTCGGCCTTCAGAAAAGGGATCAAGAAAGACACATCTTTCTAACTTGGCCTTCATGTCTCTCATTACGTTTATTGTGGCTTATACGAGTTTTATTGGTTTTGATCTGTTGTATATCACTTTTGAAATGTAATTGATTCCTTTGGAGAAATGGCAACAGGCGCAGCCCCTATCTCTGAGAGCAGGTCTAGCGCTGGTCAATGGGGGGGGGGGGATGAGGCCGGGGGAGACCCCTCCCCACTGCTGCCCAGAGAAGAAGCGCTCTGGAGCCTGCCCGCTCCTCCTTTTCCAGCTTTCCCCAAATTCAGAGCCCAGCTTCCCTCCAGCCACCCCCGCCCCGGCCTGCAACTGTGGGCTCACATCCACCTCACAATGGCCTCTCCGCCTCCTCGCAGCTCCGGCCGGTTTTCTGTCCGCAGCCCCAGTCCAGAGAGCTCGGAGTGGCCGCCAGCCATGTCCCCGCGGGAAGGCCCCTGCCAGGAGGTCGGGAACTGGGCGGCCCTGGTCCTGGCCGGCTCCGTCCTGCTCTGCGTAGCCAACAACGCCATCTGCTTGGTGGTGAGGAGCGTTTGCGGGCGGCGGGCCCCAGGCGCGCTCTCCCCACGGGCTCCCGGGCAAAGACCTTCCCTCCCGGCCGCCGCTCGGCTTCCAGGGAGGGGAAACAGCCGGATCCCACGACGGGGAGCGGAGCGGAGCGGAGCGGCGGGAGCAGCGCCTGTCCCGCTCCCCCGGGCGACCACTTGCTCTCCCCGTCCGGCCGAGCCTTTCGGCAAGGAAACGCCCCCGAAGCCCGGGCTGGGCTTGGAAGGCGAGGCCCGCTGACCCGGCCTTCCCTCGCTTCCCCGCAGCTCGCCCCGCCGCCTGCAAGACCAGCGAGGAGCCGCAGCGTCCGCTACCAGGCGCCCAGGAGCCGGAGCCCGCAGCGGAAACTCACTTGGGAGGCCGCCAGCGACCGAGGTTTGCTCCCCCCGGGGGGGGCTTTTCGGGAGCGCAGCGACCCTGCCGCTGAGCCACGGGCCGGCGCCTCCCCTGCGAACGGAACGGAGCGAACGCCCCTCCAGAGCTTGGCTGCGACTGCGGGGGCGGGGGGGGGCAGGGGAGGGCACGGTACATGGGCCGCCGCCGGAGCTCAGCAGAGGCCCCCGCCCTTTGCACCCAGTCGCAGGGCTCAGCCGCTGAAGCGGCGCCAAAGAACAGAGCGCTCAGAAGCACGTGCAGAGTGCTTTCCTTCCCCGCTGCAGAAGGCCGAGCAGACCGGAGACTCGGGCAGGGTGAGGCGGCTCCGGGGAGGTCCCGTGGGGCTCGCGGGATTCCCCACCTCGGCCAGGCCTAGGGTGGAGCCAGGCACAGGACGGGGAACAGGGTGCGGTGGGGCTTCCCGGGCGCCTCCATCCTGCTTTCTCTCCCCCCACAGGCGGCGGCCGCCCCGCGAAGCGTGGCTGCAGCACCTGCCGCTGCCCTTCCCAGCCGGGGCGGCGCCGGGCAGGGCAGCAGCAGCAGCAGCAGCGCCCAAAGGCTCCCCCGACGGCTAGCGCCCACGCCCGCCGCTCCCCCGACGCCTATGGCAGCTACTGGCTAGGCCCGCCGGTCGCCGTGCTGGAGAAGAGGACGACGAGGACAAGGACGCCGCCGCGGCCCCCCTCCAGGCGGCCCCGGAGCCGCTCGGCCTCGCCGTGGGAGGGCAGCCGGCCCCGGGGCCTCCCCGGCCACGTCCTGGTCCTGCGCGCCCAGCCCCAGAGGGAGCAGCAGCAGCCCCGCCGCCGCCCCCGGACTCCCCCTTCCCCTGGCGCTCCCCTGCGGGGGCACGTGATCTATGCGACGCGGGCCCGCTTCAACGCGTGAGGTGCAAGGAGCCGCCGCCAGAAGGCCGCCGGGGCCAGTAAAGTAGCCACGAAGGAATCGTGTGTGTGTGTGTGTGTTGGACCCCCGCGAGGTCAATCTCCTTTCAACTCAGCCCTCCGCCACCCCAGCCGCTCGCTCACTCGCCTTCCAGAGAACCGGACTCCTTTGCCATTCCCCGGGGGAGTCCCGGTTTCCCACTCCAATCCCCACAAGTATACCCATGTGAGGCAGCCCCCTACCTGCTGTTGTGGGTCTGGCTGGGCACCCTCCCTGCCTGGTGGGGATCAGACTGTGCAGCTGCACTGTAGCCACCCCAGCAAGAGCTGGCAGAACCGGTTGGGGTACTCCCACGCCCTGGAGTCTCCAAACGCAACACCCAATGGGAGCAACCCCAAAGGAAGCCTGCCTGCCCTCTTGCCTAACCGGGCGCCATCTGCTGGGGCTGATCCCCCACCATGCGCCAATGGGGGAGCAAAGAACCACCCTCCTTCCCCTCTCTTCTCAGGGTGGGATGGTGTTAGCTGCATCAGCTGCAGCATTGTGTGTGGGGCGGGCTGCTTTGAAATCAGTTTGCCATTGCAAACTTAGTTATGAATCGCATGTTGGTGGTGATGGGTCCTTCATTGCCCGAGAGTGACCTCCCTGGGCCCCACATCAGTCTGGTGTGGTGGATGTCTGCGAGGGAACACCACACACAGGCCAAGAAGTGGAAGGGACACGTTTATTGGATCCCAAGGAGCATCTATTTACATTTATGTAGTGGGGGAGAAAGAAGTGGAGGCAACATTCCTGCTCCGTGTGGGGGAACTCCGCATTTCCTCCGACCCCACCGTTCCCCTGGTGCAGTGAAGCTGCCGCTGGTAGCCCACAGGCTCCTGGGGCGGCCCGTGTGCCGGCAATGCTGAGAGCAAATCTTTGCCACCTGTTTCAGACAGGGAGTCCAAGAAGCAAGCTCAAGATGACGGCGGGCGCTGGGAGCAGGACGTGCCAGTAAACTGCCCCCCCCCCCCGAGGCCTGCAGGAGACCGAGTGTGTCTTCCCCAGAAGGTGTCGTCCTCCCTTGGTCCTGGGTAGGCTGTCCATCCACCGGGGCGGAGGAAGCACCCGGTCTGTCTGCCGCCGTCACTGCCTGGCCCACGTGGGGAAACGCAGAGCCACCGTCCAGCCGCTTGTCCTCACAAGGAGGGCTGTGGGGAGGCGGGCACCAGGCCCTGGGCCCCGTTGGCTTTGGTGAGGAAGGCGGTGGCGGCCGTGGTGCTGGCGCTGCCGGGGGGCTGGGGGCTGTCGCTCCGCTCCTGCTTGACGGTGGCGGCGGAGAGGGTCAGGCCGGGAGGAGCGGCGGAGGGCGAGAGCTGGGCGCCCGCCCCTTTGCCTTCTGTGGCAGATGGCAGGGACACCACAATGTACTTCTGGAGACTGCCTGATACTGGGGGGCTGGGGGCTGCCTGCCCCCCTGAAACCAGCTTCACCAGGGGTTGGGTGCTGGACACCGTGGTGGTGACTGGGGAGGTGGAGGTGGCTGCAGGGCCGCTGCTCAGCGTGATCACCTGTGGTGGTGGTGGTGGGAAAGAGAGAGGGAGTCACAGAAGAGCTGCCCCCCACCCCAGAAGAAGCACCTCCCTCCAGCAAAGCACCCACCCCCCACCACAGCAGCCGCTCTCGGAGCCCCCGCCCCTCCCTCCATACCTGCTGGGAGGTGGAGGTGCCTGAGGCGGAGGACATGACGATGAACTTGGTGGGAGGGGGCGAGGGCTGCGTTGGGGTGGTCGGCCGGGCAGAGACGAGGGTCTGCATGGGCAGTGTGATGGAGCTGGGCATCTTGAGGAGGCTGGGGGTCCGCGAGGCACTGCTGCTCCCCCCTTGCGGGGCCTGGGACAGCGTCAGCGTTGGGCGGGGCTGGAGGGGGGGAGAGAGAAAGACAGAGAGGCACCGTGGGAAAACCTGAAGTGGGGTTCGGCTGAAGTCAGGGGGGCCCTTAATCACAGGGCTAGGAGCCAAAGGCTGCTGTGGGGAGGAGGCCCAACTCCCATCGCTTCTCCCCCCTCCCCCAGCTAGGCAGGCCAGGGTTGATGGGGGTTGCAGCCTGACAACACGGCCGAGGCAACATGTCCCTCCCCACCAGCTTTGGGTAAACGGGGTGGGGAGGGGTCTCTGTTACCTGGGTGATGGTCAAGGTGGTGCGGTTCACTTGCTGGGCTTGCATGGCTGCCTGGGCCCGGGCCTTGACCACGTGGGTGCAGAGGAGGGTGCCCAGGGCTCCGTACTCGGCCCGGTAGGCCTCCTGGTTGTCAGGCGGGGAGCGCAGCTTGGCCAGGACTGGAGCACAGTGCTTCTGCGGAGAGGGGTGGGTGCGTGGGTGTGAGAAGGGCAGGAAGACCCAAACTGCACCAAGGGCAGCCCCCTCTCCCGCCCCGTGGGACGGCTTCCCCATTGCTTCTCTCCCAGGCCCCCGATCCTCCACACAAGCCATGGGAAATGGGATCCCCTGCCATTCCAGATGACGCCTGCTGGGTACATCTCCCCACAGGAGGAAAGAACGTTCCGGACCGGCCCCCTTTGGGAGAGGGACAGCCTGCTCCATGCATCAGGGGCTCTGCCTTGCCTCCCTACAGTGGACGCTCCTGCCCCCTTACCAGCAGGAGACTCTGGACGTGGTCCGCCCCGATCTTGTCAATGTTGCTGACCACCGGTCCCTCAAGCACGGCGCGGACACGCTCCCCCTCCACTTGCAGCCGGGGCAGGATCAGCGTCTTGATCACCTGCGGGGAGAGAACACCTTCCAGCCAAGGCTCAGGACCACAGCCACCCAGAGCGGCCTTCCCAGCATGCCCCAGGGCATCGCAACACTACCCACGTCGTGCCCGAGTTCAGCCAAGCCGGCAATCGATCCGTATCGCGTCGTCCAAGGGGTTTTCTCGTCCACCCAGCTCTGGTGGAGAAAAAGGAGGGGGGAGAGAGAGAGAGAGTGAGTGAGGGGCTGGGGTGGGGTGGTTCCTTCCACCTGCACACACCCACAACCCACACCCTTCCACCCTGGGTCCTGTGCCCTTACCTTAGTGAAGGTTTTGGTGATCCGCGACTGGATGTTGTTAGTGGTGGTGCTGAAGTTCTTACAGATTTGGGCAATGAGCCGGGCAGCAAAATCCCGCAGCGCCCAGTGGTTGTCCACATCTGGCCTGAGGCACAGCTGCCGGCTCACGATACAGGTCATCACGGCGGGAATGAGTTCGTGGAGCTGCAGTGTGGCAGAGCAGAGCACCGGCCTGATGAGCCCCAGCAGACCCGCCTCCCCCCGCCCCCTTCCCTCCCCCAGGGCCCAGGTGAGGTAGCTGCTCACGTATTTCTCCAGGTACAGGGTGGGGTTGTCCATCAGAGCTTTCACCATCCGCATGAGGTAGATCAGGAGGGCCAGGTTGTTCTGCACAACGTTCACCCGCACCTGTCAAGGGTATGGACCGGGGAAGGTGGGCTTGGCTCCATGGCTGCTGCCCTCTCCTTCCCCAGGTAACTATTGCCTTTGCTGTCTGACTTAGCTGCTTGTGTTCCCTGTGGGAGAAACTCTTCTTCACGTGCCTAAGCGGTTTGTTCATTCCTAACTTGTTATAGAATAGTTAAAAAGTGTTTCTAACTATTTAAAAGGTGTTTTTACATCCAGAAATAACTGATTATGGACACATTTGGACAACTCGATAGTCAGTCCTGTGTTGATAGTCGATAGGTGGATTCCTGCATTGAGCAGGGGGTTGGACTCGATGACCTTGTAGGCCCCTTCCAACTCTGCGATTCTATGATTCCACGGATTACTATCATGTTGCCTTGGGAGCTGCACCCTAAACCATCACCTGTGGAGTTGCCTATCAACGCAGGACTGACTATGCCCCACCCCGCCTTCTCCACGGAATAGTGGTGTTGGTTCCCATGAAAATCCCGCTTCACGCCAGGTCGCCCCACTGCCCAGACCCAGCGCGAAGGGGGACCCTCACGGGATGTCCCTGGGTGGGGCACCACCGCGACCTGCAGCACCCATGTGTTCCCAGGGTAATGCATGTCCTTGTCCCTGGGTGGGGTGCCACGATCGGGGCGTCAAGACACAAGAGACATCCTTCGCCTCCCCCCGCACACACATGATCCATTTTGATATGGGGTTGGCAGGGGAGCTTTTCCACGCCCCCGACCCCATATCCAAATGGATAGCAGAGCGGGGCGGCAGATACATGTCAGTTGCAGGAGGGATCCTGCACTGCTGCTGCCGCCACTCACCCCTTCTCCACAACGAGTGGGCAGGCGGCGGCACAAGGGTCTCTCCTGCAGCTGCCGCGAGCAGCAGACATGTGTCCGCCCGCCCCATCCCCCATCGCCACAAGAGAAGGGGGACGGGACAGCAACCCAAGCCGGACTCTTCTCTGGGGACAGCTGCCATTAGCTGTGATAAGAATCTGAACAAACACAAGCTGCTCAGGACAGCTTTGGGAGCCCTTGGAACCCCTCTCTCTGCCTCAGTGTGTGCAACACCATCATGTACAACGCATTCTCTCTCTCCCCTCTCCAGACTGTGCAAGGCAGGTTGTGGGCAGGAGAGGAGCAGAGCCCTGCCCCTAGCCGCTTCCCCCAGTGCCTGGGGCGGCCCGGCTAGAGGGGGGCTGGTTGTGCACACTACTGCCGCCACCGCCGCCTCCAGCACTGCTTTGGGCAGCTGGGACTGCCCTGCAGGCTTCTGGTTATGGGGAGACCAGCAAGCCCCTGACACCCAGGCAAAAGGCCCCGCTGGGCAGCCTCGTGATGCTCAGGGACTCCAGGACGGCCAGGAACAAGGAGCCACCCTGGGACGGGGAGGGATGCGCTGCTTTGTCTCTTATGCTGCGCTGTGGGTGGGGGAAGGAAGCCCAGGGCCACCTGCTGACTCCAGGACCTCGGGGCAAGAAGCCAAAGCAGAGCTGCTGGTGTGCCACCCCCAGGCAGGCAGGCAGGCAGGCAGGCAGGCAGGCAGGCAGCCAGCCAGCCAGCCAGCCTGGAGAGGGGCACCCAGGCCCAGCAGCTCCACTGGGACTGGGTAGACACGGCCTCCAACTCTTCTGTCAGGGAAGTGGCATCGAGCCAGCCTGGGCAGAGGGAAGGGCCCAGAATGTGGGGCTCACATTCTCTCCCCCCCCCCCCCATAGAACACCACTGGGGCAAGCCCGACCCTCTGGAGGAAAGGAGCCAGGGAAGGGGGCCTCCGCTCTGCTCTCCTTACCCCTTCAGAGATGAAGGTGCTGAACCGAGGCAGCATCTGGTACAAGCCGGGGTCCGTGGCGATGCTCTGGAGGGCCTCCTAGGAGGAGAAGGGAGGGTCAGTGGCAGTTTCAGTGGGGCTGGGAAGGGTGGGGGGCAAGGCCTGGGCAAGAGCAGAACTTGCACGCCAACCTCAGCGGGACTTGGGGGGTGTCAGGAGCAGGTGTGTATGGGGGCGGGGGAGAGACACACAGACCAAAGCAAGGAGTGAGCTGTTCTCTGCCAGAGGGGGCGGAAAGGACATGAGGGAGGAACAGCAGCACATTGGCCAGGTGCAAGGCTACATGGGAGGGTGGGGAGGGGGCACAGGGCTGAGCTGGGAGGGGGTTTGCAGGCCTGGCTCTTCACCGCCCGCTTCGCCTCGCAGGAGCCCACGCAGGCCTCGGTGATCTCCTTGTAGTACAGCTGCTGCTCCACGGAGAGCTCGTGGATGCTGCGTGGCTTCAGCTTCAGGGGGGCCCCCTCCAAAAGGGGAGCTTTCTTTTCTTTGCCTATGGGGGGAAGCGGAGAGACCAGATAAGCAGTGTGACGATGGGCCAAAGCAAGCCCATGTCAAAGCCTTTTCTCCAGAGTACGGTTGCAGGGAATCACGGGGGGGGGGGGGAATAAATAACAGTTGAGACATGATGGACTTGACAAACTACTCCCCTCCCCCCCACGCCGCTGCAACACTCAGAAGGAACCGGAATGTAAATCCGCGAAGGCCTCGCTCTAGGAGGCAGCCGCGTGGGCGCTCTGCACGCTCCTCTCCAGAACCCCACCGCTGTTTGTAAAAACCGCCAGAGCGCGACGGCTGCTCTGTGTGGGCGCGCGGCTGATGCACAAGTGCCTGGAGCACAGCAGCCACACACCACCATGGGCAAAACCTTTTGCCCTCTTGGCTTCCATCCACCCCAACCTCCTCCAGACCACGATGAGTCTGACCTTTGCCCTCGGCAGGCGTGGCACTTTGCCCTTTGCCCTTGAGGGCGCCCTCATCCTCCTGGCCCGGCTTGGTGGCTTTCAGGGGCTCCGTGGCCTCAGCTTTCTGCTGCTCCTTGGGGGCTGCGGAGGGGAGAGAGATGGACTGAGGCCGGTGGCCTGGCCTGTGCTGACCCACACCAGCCAGGGGGCAGGAGCCATGGCTTGCGAACAGCCCTCCTTGTTTCAGGGCAGGAAGCTGCCTTCGCCCCTCAAAGAGATGTCCTGAAGGTGAGTGCCAGAGCTCGCCACTCACCTGGCGGAGGGTTTTCTGGGATGGCAGGTTGAACGCCCTCAATGCTCAGCCAGTGCGCTACCAAAACAAAACACACAAAGAACCTCAGACAGACAGACACATCTCAGGGCCCCCAGAACAGGCTGCAGGCACCCAGCCCTTTTCCTCCTCTCCTCACCCTTGAGGCAAACATCAAGGGGCACACGGGGGAGGGGGGTGTTGATGATGTCACTCAGGTCCACCTCCTTCTCCTCGTAGAAGTAGAGCTCACGGCCCCCACCACTGGCGTAACGGAATGGGATGAACTCCTGCGCGTGGAACCCGTACAGCGGCTGCAACAGGGCCAGGAGCACAGAAGCAAAGGGATGAGAACAGGAAGGCGGTGGTGCTGGCAGCCTCCTCAGCCCAGAGAGGCCTGCGCTGCAGTGCGCTGGCCAAAGCAGCCAGCTGCTGCTCCTGCTCTGATCTGCCACCCGCAGCTCTTCTAAGCCCCAAAGACGAGCCCTGCCCTCCTGGCATTCCCCAGGGGGGAGAAGAATAAGCCGCTGGTCCACCAGGAGGTCTCCCTGCCCCCAGCAGTGCTTTCATTCCACAAGTGATCCAGGCTTTTAGGGCACATGCCACCCCCACCCCCAATACAAGCACTCACAGGATGGCTCCCTTTCACCAGCCATGGGTCAAATCTCCAGCGCTCACCTCCACGTTCTTCAGCTTGAGGGCGCAGTCGATGTCCCCAGTCGTGAGGCTCCGTCGCTTCCCCATCCGCATGAACTTCAATGCGTCCTGGGAGAGGGAGAGCGGAGATACAGCAGGGAGCAAAAGGGGGCACCCCACAGGCCCAAAGCGATGAAGAGCCCCGAAGACAGACCTGAAACACGTGTGGGTGTGCGCGGTGCCAGAGGCGCCCTCCCCTGCCCCACCTGTGCAATCTCCTTGATGCGGTAGCTGACTTCGTCTGCCAGGAGCTGGCAGGTCTCCTCGGGCAACTGCCCAATGCCCATCGACTCGGCCATGGCCTTCGCGGACTCCGTCGGCAGCTGGGTGCTGCTCACCTTCAGCTTCTTCTCTTCCGCCATCGCGGTCCGGCGGAGGAGGCGGTCTGCAGTAGGAGGCAGAGACGAGACAGCCCCACTCATTCACAGCTGCCCCCCCTCCCCACAAGCGCTGCCACACAGGCGGAGTCCGGGGACGGGCTGCTCCCCATCCACAGAGCCACGGGCCACCGCTTGGCCGATAGTCCTTTTCTCGTTGCCTGGACGGGGCAAGCGGCGGCGGCGGGGGGTGGGCGCCACCAGCTGACCTTACGTTTCCGTGCGCTTCCGGCTCCAGGGCAACCCCCCCACCCCCACGCCATCATGCTGCATCGTAGCGCGTTAATTCTTCTGACTGCTTCCCCCCCCCCCAGAGGACGCCGAGGAAGGGCGCCCAGGGAGGGGCACAGCGGCCGCTCGGGCCCGCGGGTGGGGGGGGCACAGACACCGCGCCTCCCCCTCCCGCCCCGCATCGTGGGCCAGAGGCAGACCGGCCCTCCCGCCCCCGAGCATGTGCAGAGCGCGACGGGCCCCCGCGGGGACTTACCGCCGGCCGGGGCGGTTTCTGCCGGCCAATACAGCAGCGGACCCTCTCTGACGTCACGTCCAAAACGGCGACGCCCCCTCGGACCGGAAGGACCCGGTGGGGGGGGCGTCACGGTGGCGACGGCGGGGAACGAACACTCTGGTCTGTGGGAGCCGCTGCTCCGTCTCGCTTCGTCCCGCCCCCTCTTCCGCTTCCGGTGTTGTCAGGCGCTTGCGGCGCATGCGCACTCTTCGTCTGAGGCTACACCTTGCCAGGACCCGCAGAGGAAGGCCGGAAGCTGAGGCCAAAGAGAGGGAGAGATCCTAGAGCGGAGCACTAGGAGCGCCCCCTCTACTTCCGGCTTGGGCTGGCGGCAGCACCGGGGCTGCGTGGTTCGGGACGCGGGTTGACTCGTGAGTAGGCCCTTGCAAAGGCTGCTTCCCTGGAGCGCGGTGGGACTTACTCCTGAGTGAACCCGCAAGGGGTCGCAGCCTTCGAGGCCCAAAGGGCTCTCGTCCCCCACCCCCGCCTGCATCTTGCGAAGCAGCAGCAGCAGCACGTGTGAACGCTGCACGCGAGGACAGACTCGGGTCTGTGGCGTAGTGGGAGGCACCGTTCGCGGAAGGCCCCTTTGAGCAGGGAGGGGAAAGCGCTTGCAGGGGGCCGCCCCTCCAGGTGGAGCCTCCAGCCCCAGATACCCAGGAGGAGGTGCCGGGAGAAGGGGGCTGGAGCGGCTCCCGCCGGAGGGGAGGGGAGGCGGCCGCGCCTGCTGGGCCCCCCTGAGCGAGGCGGGACGTGGCCCCGTGAAGCGGGTCGCGGGGGTGAGGGTGGGGGTTCCCCGTGAATGGACGCATTACCCCCACCAGGAGGCGCCCTCCCGGGCACCGGTTTGGACGGCTATGAAAGGGGGGCTGGAGGCATTCCTGGGGGAGAAGGCGCCGGGTCAAGGGCTGCTAGCCCCGAGGGCCAGAACATCACAAGAGCCCTGAGGCTGGATCAGGCCCAGGGTCCATCTGGTCCAGCGTAACTCTGTCCACGCAGACCCTATTCAGACGATACGCTAAGCCATGGCCGTTAGGCACTTTGAGCTAGAGAGTATGGCGTAACGTGTCACGTGAACCACGGCGTAGTGTGTTGTGTGAACCGTCCCTAACCATGAGGGCCACGTACCGTGGCTTAGTGTGTTGCCAAAACAGGCCCACAGTGGCTGACCGCGTGGCCCCGTGGGAAACTCACAAGCAGGACACGAGCGCAACAGCACCCTCCCGCCTGTGTTCCCCAGCAACTGGTGCTCATAGCCATCCGGGCTAGTAGCCCTGGACAGCCGTCGCCTCCTCCAAGAATTTGTCTAGCCCCCTTTTAAAGCCATCGAAAGTGTTTTGTGGTAGACCTTAAGGGAGCTACGCTGGCAATGTGCCTCCATACACGAGTTGTTGGGAACACGAGTGGAAGGGAGCCATGACAGGCTGCTAGTCCCATGTGTGGGCTTCCCATGGGGGCAGCTGCGTGGCCACTACGGGATGGGCCCCCTTTAGTCTGATCCAGCATGTGGGCTCTTCTGAGGTTCTGGGTGCTGCCTCCCCCCTCCCCATGTGTGTAATTCCCCCCCCCCCCCGGGAGAAGCTGGCCCAGGAGGCCCAACGCTGCTGGTTTCTTTGCACTGCGCTGCTCCAATCCTTCCAGTTCTGGACGTGAGCTTTCAGGTTCTTTCAGGGTCGCCAAGGAGACAAAAGTAGTCAGACTCACAGGTTTGCTTACAAGGAGACTAATTTATTGGCATATTTCAGCACATTTCTGCATATCCCAATAAAAGTGGACCAGACTGTGAAAGCTTCATACACAGAAGACCCTTCGACCAGTCTGGACCCCCACCCCTGGGTACAAGAACAATTATAGCATAACTGAACTTGGCATTGCTGCCAAGTTAAGCAAGTGATGGATTGCATAGGTATTAATAACAAAGCAGTCCTTCACATCATAAGAGCAAAGGTCTACATTGTTGTTGATAAACAAGGCATTACTTGGCATTTCTTTGGCACACGTAAGTGCATCTCCTTCACCCAGGTGCACTTACTAATTGGATGGATGGCCTGTTATGACATGGCCCCTCGATAGGACAATACTGGGATGTCAACTCGTTAGAGCCTCCAGATACAGTACCAGGCTACGCAGATAAGACACCTGATGTTCTCATGAGATCACTGTAATTTTTGTGAACCGCCCAGAGAGCTTTGGCTATTGGGCGGTATAAAAATGTAATAAATAAATAACACAAAGGAATGTTGCTTACTGGTACAGAAGGCAATAACAGTTTGCTAGCTTAGAAGCAGAAGCAGCCGTTCACCCAGAAGCCATGGTTTGCAAGCCCCCAGGCCATACATGGACAAGGATGGTTTTATTTTCCCAGACATTAATGTAATGATGATTTTTAAATGGGTTTTTAAAAAACCGGTTTTCTTGATTTTGCAAACCACACTGGAAGCTATGCTGAAGGGCAATATAGAATTTTTTAAAATAAAATAAATAGTCTGGAAATAGCAATTTATGATTGGGGGGTGGGGTGAATCCCTGCCCCACGCCACACCGTTTCCCTTGTGGGGGAAGAGAGCAGCGGACGGTCTTGCAGGGTTGCTGTCAGCCACATTCAGCCTCAAGACTTGTAATATAGAGATAACAAGACGGACTGGAGGATTTGTTAAATATATAAGCACACCTCAAATGCCCTTTTGTTTCAAGGTTTTTGTTTGGGGTGGGGGAGAAATGCCCCCGGGCAGGAGGCCGCAAGATGAATGAGGAATGGAAAGAGGCAAAGCCACGAACAAAGCAAGGAGTAGATCCCAAGAGGGTGTGGATTGGGGCCCAGGGGTAGAACACAAGGGGTCTCCCTCTGCCGCCTCCCAGACTGGAGAGTGTCTTGCTATACTATGGGAGGGGCTGTAGCTCAGTGTGGTACAGCCCATGCTTGGCATGTAGACGGTCCCAGATAAGGCAGGGAAAAGAATCCTGCCTGCAACCCCGGAGATCCCTGGATGCTGCCAGTCCATGTCGACAATGTTGGGCTAGATGGACCCAGGGCTCACTCTGCCCGAGGAAGCTTCTGATGTCGCTATGTCTCCTGTGTCAGGCTCCAGCCTCCTCGGCATTTGCCCCTCACGGTGCTCGTGCAAACTGGCTCTTCATGGTTAAGGGCAGCGTAGCCCTGGTGTCATGCCCTTGTCCAGCCAAGCTCCGTGCCCCTGGTGGAGCGGGCAGGAGTCGGGACTCGGGCCACTGATCCGTCTCCTCCTTTCCTTTCTCACAGGTGTTGTGAGTCGGCCCAGAGGCGCGGGATGCGCCTGCCTCGTGTTCCTCCATCTCCTGCTGCTGCAGACCCAGGCAGGGCTCGTTGCCCGAGTGCCCCGAAGCCCCAGTGGAGGCCCACAGCCGCCAGCCCCTGTCCACCTGGAGAGGCCGCTCCCCTCTTGCCATGGCCTCGGAGCCACAGGCCACCCCTTTTGTGGGGCCCTTCATCCCCGGCTCCCCCTACTCGGTGCTGGTCTTGCAGGAGGGCTACTCTGAGGAGCTTCCGGATGGCAGCAGCCGTGCAGACGGCACCGTCTCTCTGGTGTTGGGCCCACACCTCACCCTGGTGGACACGGGGGGCCCGTGGGGCCGGGACCGGCTGCTGGCGGGGCTGGCCAAGCAGGGCGTGGCCCCAGGCGACATCCAGCATGTTGTTTGCACCCACGGCCACTCCGACCACGTGGGCAACCTGAACCTCTTCCCCCGGGCGGAGCTGATTGTGGGCACGGACGTCAGCCGGCCCGACGGGCGCTACCTGACCACGGGGCTGCCCCGAGGAGCCCCGTACCCTCTCCACGAGGGGCACCTGGAAGTGGTGCCCACACCTGGCCACACGGGTGGCGACGTCAGCCTGATGGTGCGGGGCACTGCCCAGGGGGACGTCCTGGTGGCTGGAGACCTCTTTGAGTGCCAGGGAGATGATGGCCAGTGGCAGCCCCTCAGCCAAGACCCCGTGCGGCAGGCAGAGAGCCGGGCACGTGCCCTGGCCATCGCTGATGTCATCGTGCCTGGCCATGGGGCGCCGTTCCGGGTCTTCCGGGAGGGGGGGCATCCTGGGGGCCGGGAGGCAGTGGGTCTGGATGGCCTCCATGGTCTCAGCAACGAGTCAAGAGCCGCTGTCTGCCCCGCTGATGCAGCGTCACAATAAACGGTGCGACCAGAGGTGGCTGAAGACTCGCTTTGCCCAGGGCTCCCGGGGGGGGGGGCGGTGTTGGGGTGGTAGAGCTTGCATCCTGCCACGAGGGGGCTGGGACTGAAGCCAGTAATCTTCCCCCAGGTGTGTGTGTGGGTCTCCATTGCTGTGCCTGACTGAAGGCATTAGCGGCCAGGGAAGAACTCTTACACACACACACACTTTGCTCCGGACGGCGGCCATGAGAGGCTTCTTCCGCGTGTGCCTCGCTCATTGGCAGCCCCTCGGCCTCTTGCTTTGTGGGCGACTTTCTGCTTTGGTCTGAATGGGGAGGGCAGGATGTCGGGGGTGGGTAGCTTCCAGGGGGCGGGACCATGCATGGCAGCTGGCACGGGAGCAGGCATGCCTTTCTCCCCCACTAGACCAAGGCCTGGTCCCACCCAGGACCCTCCCCGCTGCTCCTCCCTTGAGGTGGAGGACCCCACTCATGCCTCCCCAAGCGCTCCTTGCCCCTGTACCCGGATCCAACCCCCCCCCCCCCGTTGCCTGATGGCCTTGGGGGCAAAGGTGGCATTTATGAGCCTCAGGAAGGGAACGGCGCCGGCTAATGAGTGGGACGGGCTGTTGCCTCTGCTGCCGTCTTGGCCTTGCGTCACGGGCTGGGCGATGGTGCCCCCCCCCCGCCCTACCTATAACCTTGCAGCTCACCCCACGGAGCCCCACTCAGCACTGCTGCCATGTGCACGGGGACCTGTTCCAGGGTGGTTGGGGCAGCTCTGTGGCCTTTCGCCCTCCTGTGCATCGTGGCCAATATTCTCCTCGCCTTCCCAGACTGGAAGACCCAGTATGTGCACGATTGGGGCCGCCACCTGACGCCTGAGGTCCTCTACCTGGGGGGGCTTGTCGGAGGAGGTGTCATGGTAAGGATGTGGGGGTGGGGGATGGATGGAAAGCCAGCGCGATAGGTCATTTTACCCACTTGCTGCATAAACTGAAATAATCTTGCATAAATCTAGAGGTGGGCAAAGAAGGCCCCAGGTCTGTTTAAGGTGCTAGACTAAATCTACCCCCCCACACACACACCCTTGCACACACTGGGCACACTTGCCCCCTGAGAAATGTGCTGAGAAGTTCCCAATACAGTTAAGCAATGATTTTATTTTTTTATTTTGATTTCACTGGTGAGCTATGTTGGAGGGATTTCTGTCCTTTAAGAAGGGATATTGAGATACAATACATCAGGAAAGTAACGGTCCTACACCTGCACAACAGCCCTGCAAAGTGGGTCATTAGCACAGCCCTTGCACAGGGGGGGGCACTCAGGCTGGGCGTGAGCGAGTCTTCCTCAACCTGCCTGCGCAAGAGTGAGGGGCCCCGCTTGCCTCCAGTGCAGCCCGCCCCCTGGGGCCCAGTTCACCTGGGGATCACATGGGGGGCAGGGGAGTCATGGGTTGGGGCCTGGCGGGTGGCGTCTCCGCTGAGTAGCCCTTTGTCTCTGCAGGTGCTGGTGCCGGCCATCCACATCCAGGCGACTGGCCGTGATGGGTGCTGTGGGAACCGCTGCGGGGTGAGCCGTGGGGCGTCCCCTTGGGCTTTGTCTGAGCCCAGCCTGCCCTTTCCCGTGGGGAGTTTGCAGGGGGCAAAGTGCGACAGCCGTGGTGGTGGCTGCTGTGCGCTCCCGTTTCCGGTGCCTTTGCCCCGGCAGCTGGTCTGGTGGGGGTCACCTTGTGTCCAGCCACCCATTCCCCCCCTGCTGATTTTGGGGTCAGTGACTCGCCCCTGTCCTTCTCTCCCCTCCCGCCTGCTTCCAGATGTGCCTCTCAGTGCTGTTTGCCGCGATGGGGGTGGTGGGCGCCATCTACGCCGTCAGCGTCGCCATGCTTGGCCTGGTGCATGGGCCGCTCTGCCGGTACCAGGAAAATGGGACTTCCACGGATTGGGGGCGCCCCTTGTGGAACAGCTGGGAGTCTTCCAGGTGAGTGGGGCGGTTGGAGCAGATGAAAGGGATGTGAGGGCGGGGCAGGGATCGGGGCCAGGTGTGGAAAGACTCAGGCCACCTGAAGAGGGACTTTCAGCTCCAACCACTAGGGAATGCTCTAGGGACTTTTTCTCCTAGTGTGCCACCTAAATGTAACCTCTGTCTTTGCTAATATCAAGACGGCTGTGTTTCCTCTCTATTTCTGTTCTCTCCCTGCTGTGTTTCGGCCGGGTCTGCATGACAGGCGGCTCAGCCAGCCCTCGCTTCTGTGCACCAAGTGTAAGCGGGTCCCTGCAGTGCCTCCCGGTGGCCAATCCGGTTATCCCACAGCCAGGGCTGGCGCTACCATTAGGCCAACTAGGCAGCCGACTTGGGCACACACCTCAGAGGGGCGCATTGCTGCCCTTTAAGGGTCACCGTTTTATACAAATTAGCTGTTTTAAGAAAAAACATAAAAGGAAAATATGGTTCAGAAACTCTTCTTGAACAGCTGAATCGAAGTTGGCAAATTTTTAGGCGGGGGTGCGAGTAGCTCGCCTTGCCTAGGGTGCAAAATAGTCTGGCACCGGCCCTGCCAACAGCCACCTGTTTGAAACGGACCCTGTAGTGCAGAGCTCCCCGTCAGGCCTTGGTTTTGGACTCCCCGGTTCCTCCCCCATTCCCCCCCCCCCGTTGTTTTGCCACCCAGCTGGGCGTAGAGTTCTGGAGAACGCGGAAGATTTTGCGGCGGCACTTTGGTGGGTCTTGATGAAGGCATTGCCTACGTGTGGGTGGGCGGCACCTCCCCAAATAAACAGGCTTTAGGGGTGACTTTAGGGGAACATGTTTAACCGTTGGGGTTTTAAAAGTGCAAGGAGTTCCAAGGGCAGCGCTTCCTGGGGTTTCCTTTCCTTTGGAGAATGGCGCGCCAGAGGCATCTGGCCGTCTTGCAATAGTTACTGTATTTACAAATGCACAAACAGCATCAGTAAAGCCAAAGAGCCGGGCACTCCTGAGTGGCCTCAGCCTGGTTACCCTGCTTCAAATTGCCAAAGAGAGGCTCCCTGCATTGACGAGATGCCTCCAGCTGACTTGCAACTCTGGCTGTGTTACAACAGTTTCTGTTCATACAACAAACACACACACCTGGTTGATTAGTGTGTCGTCTGAACTCAGCCTCTCCCTCTCTCTCATTCACTGCTATTTCTCTTTCTCACTCACACGCTCCCTGCCCCCAGCTGTGATGAGTGTCTCATTCCAAAGACTCAAGAGAGAGATCGCCAGCTATCAGGAGACGGTCTCCTAAAACAATGATGAACCCTCAAGTGCCCATCGTGCCTAACAAAGGAATCTGGGCAGGAGTAGTAATTTCGTAATTCTTATGCATAATCTTGTTTTTTCTTGCAAGAAGGGAAGATGCTCTATAAAACTGTCGACAGCAGAGGCAAATGTCACCCTGCCCTTGACAAAACCTAATTCCAGGGCCAGAGAACCAGTGTTTCCCTTCTTGGGGGGCGGGGGAGGGCTCCAGATAGAGAAGACTAGGCTATACCAGGCTGAAGGAAGCCCCAGCCCCCCCCCCCGCAAGTGCCCCCCCCCCCCCGTCTATAGGCACGTTCCCCCGTCTGCTGGCTGCTGCCTCTGAGCTTGGCCTTGGAAGGGGCATTTCTCTGTGCATTTGAGAGATTTAAGTTAAAAAGAAATTTAAAACGAAAATTAGTAGCCCGTGAGAGCATGAAACCCTGCCTGACTGCTGGACTCCTCCGACTTTCCCCACAACTCCCATGTAAACTTGAGGGCTTTCCAAAGATGGGGCGTGGGAGGTGGCGGCATGGAACCAGTTGCATCATAGTGACCTTGGTGAATGTGAGGAGGGGTCTTCAGCCGATAAGTCATGGCCCTGTTCTGCCTCCCCCTCGCAGCAAGGAGAGCTACCTCTTCAACACGAATCGCTGGGACACCTGCCTGGAGCCTCGCGGCGTCACCCGCTTCAATGTGATCCTCTTCTCCCTCCTTCTGGGCTCCGGCTTGGTGGAGCTGGGCCTCTGCTTCGTCCAGATGTTCAATGGCCTCTTTGGCTGCGTTTGCGGCACCTGCAACGATAAGGAGGGCAGGGAACTGGTGAGCTCCGCCCCCGCCCGAAAAAGCAGCAGCAGGACAGGCCACACGGGAAGTCTGGGCAGAAGACCGGGGTGGGGGCGGGGGCCTCCTGCAGAACCCGGCCCCTTGAGGTGTGCTCAGGGCTCCACTCCCCTTTCTGGGGGATGAAACTGTTCTCCTGTGTAGCAGCAGAACCCAACACGTGGGCTCCTCTCACACAGGCAAAGCTTGCGCTTTCCCCCATCAGCCCCAGTCCTGTTCTCACTAAGAAAGGAGTTGAATGAAGCCCCTGCCTTGGCAGCAGCAGGGCGTAAAGCAGGAAGGGACTGAGCGCCAGCCCCCTGGGTCTTTGGGGCCTGTCAGCCAGCTGCCTCTGAGCATGTCCAGAGGGCCTCATAGAATCGTAGAATATTTTAGTCGGTAGGGGCCTATAAAGCCATCGAGTCCAATCCCCCAGTCTCAATGCAGGAATCTACCTTAGAGCATCCCTGACAGATGGCTGTCCAGCTGCCTCTTGAATGCCTCTAGTGTGGGAGAGCCCACCACCTCCCTAGGTCACTGGTTCCATTATCGTACTGCTCTAATGGTCAGGAAGTTTTTCCTGATGTCCAGCCGGAATCTGGCTTTCTGTCCTTTATTTCGTATCCTGCACTCTGGTAGGATCGAGAAGAGATCCTGGCCCTCCTCTGTGTGACAACCTTTTAAGTATTTGAAGAGTGCTATCCTGTCTCCCCTCAATCTCCGAAGCACCCAAGCAGCTGGGGTTGCAGAGAGCCCCACACTGAGCGATGCAAGGGGTTGGCCCTGGGCAAGGGACACCCGCCGAGGCAGCAGCACGTCTGTGCTAGAGGGGGCGCCTGTGCAAGGAGCAGCACCAGCCTCCCTCCCCACCCCCTCTTCTGTACCAAGTTCCCATTGGGTTTTGTCTGTCCTCCAGCAAACCTACCACTGATACCCGGAAGACCCCCTGCTTTCTCCTGAGATCCGGCTGCCCTGAATCGCCACCTGAGACCACCTCCATGCACCCTGGCATCTGGCTGGGTCTGACTTCCTTCGCTCCAAAGCCACCGGCCTCCCAGAGAAGCGCTTTTTCTTCCCCCCTGTGCAGCACCTCTGAGTCTGAGCCACCTCAGCAATAAACCTTTTGCTCTGAACCCACCCCCACCCCTCGTGTGCTGCTCTTTCTTGCTCCAAGCGCACGGCTGGCCGTGACAAAGAGGCTAAGCAAAGGCTGATGATAACAGGCTTTGGTTGGGTGAAGGCTGAGTGCAGAGGGTGAAGAGGCTGCTGGCCACGGCCGCAGAGGCCCATCTAGGATCACAGGCAAGCCCCCTCCCCACGCCTGGGCTCAGCCCACAACCAGGACTTTGCTCCCCAGGAAGGCCCTGCCACCAGCAGGAAGTGTGTGTGTGTGTGTGTGTGTGTGTGGAGGCGGTGGCTGCTCCTCTGGGTTGCAGAGGAAGAGGGGTGGGGTCAGAAGAGTTGCCTGGGTTGCCTCTGTGGGCTGAGCTCCCAGGCTCTGTTTCAGGGTGGGGGGCACCCTTGCTGAAGGACGCTCCGTCGACGACACAGGTAAATACACCCCCAGCACCCCTCAATGCCAGGTTCCACCCTCCCTGCAGTGTAGGACCAGGCTCACTTCTTAGGCTCAGCTGGCAATCTTTGAAGCAGACTTCGAGGAAGCTCTGAGGTGCTGCAGGAGGGTCGGAAGTGGGGACGGAGGGCCAATCACGTGGGCGGCACAAAAAGGGGTTGTGATGGGTGGACTTCCAGTAAAGACAACTGTGTTAGGGTTGGACCCCTAGCCAGCCCCCCGCCCCTGTTTCCTGCCACCATCTCTCCTATGCGCCCCGCAAGGAATGTTTCTCCTTTACCCATTTTGCACCAAAAATGACACAAGACTCTGATGGCACCTTAAAGACTAACCAGTTCATCATGGCGTCAGTCTTTGTGGACTACAGCCCACTTTATCAGGTTCTTGATCCATCAGCCTCATCAGATATTATCTTGATTACAAAAATACAGCTACGTGTGCTTGCGGGGTGGGGGTGGGGCAGAGGGCTGAGCGAGGTCAGAGGGACCTGGAATGCAGAAAGTTCAGGCCAGTGTAGTGACCATCCGCAAAGCAGTTGCCAGAGGAGAACGCAGATCTCCTTGCATTGCTGAGCTGACTAAGGCTTGCAGTGTGATAAAAAGCCTTTGTCCTTATTCAAGCTATGGGAGATAGGCCTGAACCTCTTGCCCAACCATGGGTCAGCTGTTTTTATGTTGAAATCGGCCTTTGACGTGCCTTTGCTTCAGAATTGGGTGCCTTAGGGTCAAGTGTCACAGAGCCCCATTCTGCACCAGTGCTGACTGTGTGCGTAAAGCAGGAAAAAGGCTCCTGGGTTTCGCTTCGCTTGCTGCAAGAGACACAGGATTTCCTGTGCGAATGAACACTGTTGGATTGCTCCGGCCCAGCTACATCCTTGGCAGGACAAGGGGTGTAGGTGCTGCACACCTCTATGGAGAGACCAGGTGAGGGATAAATTTGAGGCAGGAGTCCAGCCTAGGAACAGTTTGCATGCCAGAGCTCAACCACAACCTATGAAGCAATAGCTATAGTGAGAGTGCCTTTGAGCGTGTGAAGAGTGCCATCCCGTCAAAAGTCTTGCATGATGAATCCTTCCAGGTGAGGGGCCCCAGTGCCAGGTGCACTGCCTTGGGGTGGGGGGCGGTGGTCACAGCAGGATGGTGGCAGTTAACACGGATGCTGAACACACCAGTGGAGATGGTGGTCTCCAGCAAACTTGCCCAAGGCTCGCCCCGGAACCTATTGCTAGGGCACAACTTGGCCCTGGCACACAGGAAATAATGCTAACAACGCCCCTGAGCCCAGATGAGTGACTTTCATCAAGGCTGAACCATCTCGACCAGTCCCCACCCATCTGGGACTGGGAAAGAGCCCGCTCCGAGCACTTTGGTGCTGGCAGAACTAAGCCCCAGCAGCTCTGCTTCCAAATTCAGGCCTGGATGCCGCTTTGGGCCTTCGGCTTTCTTGTACTAGGAATTCCTTGCATAGACAACGCGGAAGTCACACATGCACACACATGTACGTAGGTGTGACACATGGAGCCAGCCTCTAGATTACATGTGTTCTTGTTGTTTTCATCCCCACCTACTTTACCCTTCACACCTCCCCACTTCCAGCATCCCAGGTTCAGCATCTGCTGGGGAAGTTGCATGGTGCAGCTCCTCTGCCCACAGGGCGTTTTGCACGCATTCCCAACAACTCTGCAGGGAGAAAGGTCCTGGGTGCTGTGGCAGCACCCACCCACCAACCCCTCCTGGCACACGCTGGGCAGGAGCCAAGCACCATTTCCAGCTCATGCAGGGCAATGGGGAAGCCCCCCCTCCTCGGACTGGCTATGGTCGGCATGAACTGAGGGGGAACCTTAGGCTGTGTCCCCAAGGCACTGAGTTCCCAAGACAGGATCGAGGGGTACCGGAGTGGGGAAATCTCTGTGGGAAGGGCTCCACCATGGCAGTGGTGTGAAGGGGCCATACAGGGGCGAGGCCCCCCTCCCCATTGCTGCCCTGCATGAGCTGGAACTGCCGCTTGGCTCCTGCCAAACTTGCTCATGGCGGTGGGGGGCCAAGCCCCCCTCCTTCCACCATGGGGCGAAACCCCTTCTTTGCCTGCAGTTAGTCCTGGCTTCAATCACTAGCCGCATCTCCAGGGAATCCTGCCTGAAGCCCTGGGTGGGCCACAGAGGGCGGTGTGGACGGAGGGGGCTTCCTCTGCTCCAATGACACCCCAGAGGTAGCCCCAAAGAAGGGAAACTCAAGCCCCAGGCCTGACTTGGTGCCAGGATTCTGCCCTGGGGCCTGTTGTGCTTACCAAGGCCAGAGCAGAATTGTGAGGACCGGATGCCCCCGAGCACGTCCAGACTGAGTTTCCCTTATCGCTGAATAATCAGTGGAGTGTTGATAGCAGGAAGGTCAGGTCCAAAGGCCCTGCGTGAGCAGCTGCTCCAGGATCAGGTCCGCATTCAGCAACACCAGCAGCCTCTGTGCCAGGAAAGGATCTGCCCCTTCCTCACCCAAGTGCAGCTGGAGCCTTTGTTACATCAGGTGGCTGATTTTTTTCCTTTTGTTTTACTGCATTTATATCCTGCCTTTTTTCCTTTGGCAAAGAATCCAAGGTGGCTTACATGCTCCTCCTTTCCAAGTTATTGCCACAACAACCTGGTGAGGTAGGCCAGGCTGATAGGCTAGGCCAAAGTCAGCCAGTGAGTTGGGCCAGGCTGCTTGTGGGTCTATGGTCAACAGCTGGTCAGCCACTGTGTGTGCAGAATGCTGGACCACAGAATCATAGAATAGCAGAGTTGGAAGGGGGCCTACAAGGCCATCGAGTCCAACCCCCTGCTCAATGCAGGAATCCACCCTAAAGCATCCCTGACAGATGCTTGTCCAGCTGCCTCTTGAAGGCCTCTAGTGTGGGAGAGCCCACAACCTCCCTAGGTCACTGGTTCCATTGTCGTACTGCTCTAACAGTCAGGAAGTTTTTCCTGATGTCCAGCTGGAATCTGGCTTCCTGTAACTTGAGCCCGTTATTCCATGTCCTGCACTCTGGGAGGATCGAGAAGAGATCCTGGCCCTCCTCTGGGTGACAACCTTTTAAGTATTTGAAGAGCGCTATCATGTCTCCCCTCAATCTTCTCTTCTCCAGGCTAAACATGCCCAATTCTTTCAGTCTCTCTTCAAAGGGCTTTGTTTCCAGACCCCTGATCATCCTGGTTGCCCTCCTCTGAACCCCCTCCAGCTTGTCTGCATCCTTCTTGAATTATGGAGCCCAGAATTGGACACAATACTCTAGATGAGGCCTAACCAGGGCCGAATAGAGAGGAACCAGGACCTCACGTGATTTGGAAACTATACTTCTATTAATGCAGCCCAAAATAGCATTTGCCTTTCTTGCAGCCATATTGCCTCCGCGCTTCGCCTTCCCTCGCTCCTGGCCAGAATTTAGGGCCCTGGTCCTGCAAAGCACTGCATGGTGGTGGTGGTTAAATGATCTCTTCCTCCGGAGCAGCTGAGGGAGGTGGTTTGCACCTGAGCTCATTTGGCCATTAAGAGGCAAAGCCTACTTAAGGTGGGGGAGAGGCAAAGTCCCCCGATAGTGCTGATGTTTCGCCCCCCTCCTTTCTTCTGCCACCTCCAGCGACCATGTCGGAGGAACAGCCGTCAGCCAGCGCACCCCTCTTGCTGGCCGCCGAAGAGTCCTCCTCCTCCGGACACTCTCTCCTGATGGGTGAGCACCTCCCCTCCCCCTCCCTCCCCCATCCTTTTGCTCCCATGCACCGACCCACCCAACCCGGAATGATCCCCACACAACTCTGTCTTCTCTTGTAGTTCTGGTGAAGCTCTTGTTTGCGGCGCTGCCCATCGCTGGAATCACTATTGGTGAGTGGCAAAGTTGCCAGCCGGCCAGCCCCGGGGATGGGGCGGCCGGGTGACTCTCCATGGGTGGGGCTCCTGCCGCTGTCTTGGTGCAAGCAAGGGGCGCTTCTGCACGAGTGAAGGCGCCTGGCTCTGCCGCTAGTCCTTCAAGGGTTTTCTGCACTAAGGGGAAAGGTGGAAGGGAGGTGGGCATCGGCGGGCATGTATAGATTCCCCCCCCCATGTTGCGGGAGGTTCAAAGCCTCCCTGGAAGTGCCCTGCGGCTTCTGCGGAGTTCCGGCCCAGTGAGCCCGGCTCAGCTCAGTCTGCCATTTGGCCGGAGCTCCGCGGCTCTTGGAGGCATCCTGTTCCTCTGATGGGGCTGGGCTGCAGCTTTGGGGCACCCGCTTCTGGGCCACAACTGTTGCGTTGGCTCGAGCTTGCTCCAGAGAGGGCCGTGCTCTGGACCAGCCTGTCCTGGAATCAGGTTGTTTGCTGCTCTCTGGAAGGACGTCTGTTGGAGCCTGTCTCTGCCTCAGTGGCTCCTCGGCTGTTCCACACATTATAGAGTCACAGAATAGGAGTGTTGGAAGGGGCCTCTAAGGCCATCGAGTCCAACCCTCCCCCCCCCCCCGCACAATGCAGAAACCCACCTTAAAGCACCCCTGACTGATGGCTGTCCAGCTGCCTCTTGAAGGCCTCTAGGGTGGGAGAGCCCATGGCCTCCTCTCTAGCCTTGGGCGAGGGTCCCCATAGGCGCCTACACTGGATCTGTGCCATAATTGGTGAGAGCTGTCTTGATTTTGCCCATCTGCTGGGGGCGTGGTGCTTGCTGGGCTCCTCCTCTGCAGCCACAAGAAAGGCTGGTGGGCTGCCCTTGTTGCTGGGTCAGTGGGGGGTGGGGGGAGGGATTGGCCAGACAGGGCAGTGGCGGGGGGGGTGCAACAGGGAGAGGGGGCTCCAGGAACCCACACGCAAGGGCTGAGACTGCTCTGCTGCCCCTCCGCCCTCAGGAGCAGTCTATCTTGGCCAGTGCCCCCGGCAACCGCTCCTGCCCATCTACTTGGTTGTCCTGGGTGTTGTCGTGATCCTGCTGCTCCTTCTCAGCTGTGTCCCCTGTGGTGATGGCACTGACCAGACCAGCGCCTGGACCCGCCGCGGCCGGGCTACCTGCCTCCTCTTCCTCTGTGCCTGGTTCATTGCGGGTGAGTGGCGCCCTTCCGCCCCTGCTGTGCTCCCCTGTGCCCGCTGGCCGGCCTCCCGTTGCTTTGGCCCGCTCTCCTCCGCTGGCCTGGCCTGGCCTGCTCTGCTCCAGAAGGGGGTGGCCCAGCCTAGGCTCCCTCTCGCCTCCTCTCTCTAGGCTTGCCTGGAACCTCAAGTAAACACCAACTCCAAAACAGAAGCCCTCCAAACCATGTTGATCCCACTGTTTGCAGTGTGTGCGGGTGTCCTGCTGCTTGAAAGGACTGTGTGGTGGAAGCCGGGGGGGTGGGGGGAGAACCCTCTTCAGCTTATTGCTGTCTTGTCCACACTTTCTCTGGGACGTACTGTTCATGCCGGCCTCTCCCCACCCCCGCATTCCTTCTGGGCCAGACTGGTGTTTCCACATTGAGGCTGGGCTGTAGAGGCCTCCCAGACAGGACTGGCTATTTCCTCTCCTTCGCTCCACCCCCCCCCCCCCCCCAGCCATCTGGGAGATTGATGAACTTATTTTATTTAAATTTATTTTATTTAAAACATTTATATCCCTCCCTAGATTATTAAGATCTCAGAGCGGCGTACAGATGGGAGGGCACACATTAATGCAACAAACATGCAGGGTCAACCGTTATTCATGTCACATGTTAACCCAGGCTCTTCAGCTTGACTTTTTCCTGAAAGTCCTGAAGTGTTTTGGATGGACGGACTTCCCGGACCTCGACATGAGGTGACAATAGTTTTTGCTGACGCCTGAAGCACAGAGTTGCTCTTCACCGTGACTATATGGTTAATTTGTGTGAACCGCTCCAGAGTACTTTGACTAGTGTAGACATGTAACAAACAAACAATGTTTGTGACATACGGGAGCATGTTCAATCAGGTTTGGGCTTTTCTTTTCAGGGCTTGGCTTAGGTGCAGGCAGGCAGGAGTGCCAAGCCAGCAGGGCCGGTAACTCCAGTGGTCTGCATGCAGAAGGGCCCAGGTTGGACCCCCAGCTGCATCTCCAGGTGCCCCCCGCCTGGCTGCCTGAGCCCCTGGGAAGCCATTGCTGCTGCTGTCACCGCTGCCAGAAGACTCACCTCGATGGGTCAAGGGCTTGGCTTGGTGCAAGGCACCTTCCTGTGTGTGTATGCTTGTGTGCCCCCTTCTAATCTCTCCTCCTCTTCCTGCCCCCCCAACAGGAAATGTGTGGGTCTACCCCATCTACCCACCCGACTACAAGGCCCGGGGCCACCCCAGCTTCTGCCAGCAAACCCTCTTCCTCTTTGCCTTTGGCATCACCACGGCAGTCTACGTGGCCTTGGCCGTGGCCCTGCTCATTGCTCTCTGCATCCTCACAGGCATATTCGTGTTTGATGCCATCCTGCCCTATGGTGGGCATGGCTATCGTGGGGGCCCATAGCAGCTCTTGGAGTGCTGGGGGGGTGGGAGAGCTAGGCTCTTTGGTTGTTGCTGGGCCTTTTTCTTAATAAAGCTGATGTTGCTGTACATTGTTTCCCTTCCTTTGCTGTCTTGGGGTGAGCCCCCCCGCCAAGGCAAACCCTGCAAGACCTCTGGCGCCCTGCTTCAGCCCCACCCTCTGCCCTTCTCCAGCAGGTGCCAGTGCCTGAGGTGTTGCCATGTCTTCTCTTTCCCTCTCCCCTCCGCCTCCCCACTTCTCAAACTGAATTCTCTGTGTGTGTTTGAGTAGAGAGAACAAGGGGAAGTGGCAGAAGGGGAAGGAACCTTGACTGTCCCAAGCTCCCGGCAGCTGCTGTCTTCCTCTCCGCCAGGGGAAGGAGAAATCCTGTTCCCAGGGATTGGTGTGTGTGCAACGTGTCTTTCAGGTGCCATCCCCCCCTGCAACCTGGGAGCTGAGCTGTGGGAGACCAGGCAAGCTTAGCTGTGCTCTACTGGGAACCATCTCTTCTCCTCTTTGATCCTGCTCTACAAAAAGTAGAAATGTGGAAATACCCCTGAGGTTACGCTGTTCGCCAATTACCACCTCTGACCCATGGACAAGCTGCAGCCACTGCTGCAACTCCTTGCCCACCCCCAGATCAGCTTGCCACAGCTGGGAGCTATTCCCACCTTATTGGGGGAATGTCCCACAGACCTATTGATAGCAAAGATTACTGTGCCCCCACCCTGCCAATATCACTCTTGTCATGTGGTTTGAGTGCAGAGTCCAGGCATAGAGCAAGAGAGGATCAGGCACAGAGCGAGAGAGAATCTGGCTGAAGACATGCCCCACCCACCACCACACCTTTGGGCTGGGGGCTGCCTCACTCTCACCACTCTCATGGTGCTCATTTCTAATGGGTGGCTGGGGATGAATCGGTGCCAGCAGAACACCCTAAAAATGAAGGGAAAGGGGACAGGGCAGACAGGGGATCCCTTCTGCAAGCCCCATTACTTTGTATTTTTATTGTTGTTTATTCATTCAGTCATTTCCGACTCTTCGTGACTTCATGGACCAGCCCACACCAGAGCTTTCTGTCGGCCGTCACCACCCCTAGCTGCCCCAAGGTCAAGTCCGTCATCTCCAGAATATCATCCATCCATCTTGCCCTTGGTCGGCCCTTCTTCCTTTTGCCTTCCGCTTTCCCTAGCATCAGCCTCTTCTCCAGGGTGTCCTGTCTTCTCATTATGTGGTGAAAGTACTTCAGTTTTGCCTTTAGTATCATTCCCTCAAGTGAGCAGTCTGGCTTTATTTCCTGGAGTATGGACTGGTTTGATCTTCTTGCAGTCCAAGGCACTCTCAGAATTTTCCTCCAACACCACAGTTCAAAAGCATCTATCTTCCTTCGCTCAGCCTTCCTTATGATCCAGCTCTCGCAGCCATAGGTTACTACAGGGATGCATATAGTTTAATATTAGGTGCACGTTAACCTTCTCCTCATGCCATCACTGTTAGTGTGGGGAAGTGTGTGGTGTCAAAACAACTCTTTTGACTGGAGAGAATCCTGGTGCATCTTGAAGGGGAAAAACTTCTGGTCACGGGGATGCAGAGGTAGCCCAATGCCTGGGTTGGGGCACAGATCAACATCCGCCTGCACAGAAATACAGGCGGATGAGACTGGGAGCCCCGTCGAGAGCGTCTGGATTAAAATAAATGGGGCTAGGAATAAAAAGAATATGATAATCGGAGTCTACTACCGACCACCCAATCAAGGAGAAGACGAGGACGAAACTTTTGAGAAACAAATTGCCAGTGTTTCAAGGAAGTGTGATGTAGTAGTGATGGGGAACTTCAATTACCCTGATATCTGTTGGGAGACCATTACTGCCAAAAGCGGCCCTTCCAAGAAATTCCTGACATGTATGGGTGATAATTTCTCCTACAGAAAGTGGTGGAAGGAACTAGAGGATCGGCAATCCTTGACTTGTTATTGACCAATAGGGATGACTTAGTGGATAAAGTGGCAGTTACGGAACTCTGGGAGAAAGTGACCATGTCATACTTGAATTCTTGATTTTGAAGGAGACAAAAGTCGAGCATAGCCATACATGTACTCTGGATTTTAGGAAAGCTGATTTTAATAAACTCAGAACAATAAGTAAGGTCCCGTGGCAAGGGAGCCTAATGAGAAAAGGAGTGCAGGATGGGTGGGAGTATTTAAAAAATGAAATTTTAAAGGCACAGTTACAAACAATTCCAACAAGGAGAAAAGATAGAAGACAACAGAGGAAACCAATGTGGCTCCACAAAAAGCTTATTGATGAACTGAAAACAAAAAGGGATACATATAGGAAGTGGAAGGAAGGCCAGGCTACAAAAGAAGAGTACAGACAAGTGGCGCAGAAGTGCCGAAATGGCGTCAGGAAGGCTAAAGCTGTGAATGAGCTGAGATTAGCGAGGGATGCTAAAAGCAATAAAAAGGCTTTCTTCAGATACGTGAGTAGTAAAAGACAGAGGAAAGAAATGGTGGTTCAACTGCTTAATGAGGATGGCAAATTGATAACAGACGACAAAGAAAAGGCTGAAGTGCTCAATTCCTACTTTGCCTCGGTCTTCTCCCAAAAGCGGGTCTATGACCCCCCTGGGAAAAGTGAAGCAGAAGTTGAGGGGGCAGGATTGCAGTTTGGGATTGATAAACAAATGGTCAAAGAACACCTAATTTTCTTGAATGAGTTTAAATCTCCAGGGCCCGGTGAACTGCATCCTAGAGTAATGAAGGAGCTAGCAGAAGAACTCTCAGAACCTTTGTCTATTATCTTTGCAAAATCATGGAAGAGGGGTGAGGTGCCGGACAACTGGAAGAGGGCTAACGTTGTCCCTATCTTCAAAAAGGGCAAAAAGGAGGAACCTGGGAACTACAGACCAGTCAGTCTGACATCCATCCCTGGGAAATTCTGGAGCAGATTATAAAGAAGTCAATCTGTAAACACCTTGAAATCAATGCAGTGATTACTAGAAGCCAACATGGATTTGTCAGGAACAAATCCTGTCAGACTAATTTGATCTCATTTTTTGATAGGATAACCTCCCTTGTGGACTGTGGGAATGCAGTGGATGTCGTATATCTTGACTTCAGCAAAGCTTTTGATAAAGTACCACATGACATTCTGATTAACAAACTAGCTAAAAGTGGGCTAGATGGAACAACTATTAGGTGGATCCACAGTTGGCTACAGAATTGGACTCAAAGAGTACTTATCAATGGAACCTTCTCAAACTGGGGAGAGGCAACGAGTGGGGTGCCGCAGGGCTCAGTCCTGGGCCCAGTGCTCTTCAACGTTTTTATGAATGATTTGGACGAGGAGGTGCAGGGAACGCTGATCAAATTTGCAGATGACACAAAATTGGGTGGAATAGCTAATACCCTGGAAGACAGAAACAAACTTCAAAGTGATCTTGATAGGCTGGAGTGCTGGGCTGAAAACAACAGAATTAAATTTAATAGGGATAAATGCCAAGTTCTACATTTAGGGAATAGAAACCAAATGCACAGTTACAAGATGGGGGACACTTAGCTCAGCAATACTACAAACGAGAAAGATCTTGGAATTGTTGTAGATCGCAAGCTGAATATGAGCCAACAGTGCAATATGGCTGCAAGAAAGGCAAATGCTATTTTGGGCTGCATTAATAGAAGTATAGCTTCCAAATCACGGGAGGTACTGGTTCCTCTCTATTCGGCCGTGGTTAGGCTTCATCTAGAGTATTGTGTCCAGTTCTGGGCTCCACACTTCAAGAAGGACGCAGACAAGCTGGAGGGGGTTCAGAGGAGGGCAACCAGGATGATCAGGGGTCTGGAAACAAAGCCCTATGAAGAGAGACTGAAAGAACTGGGCATGTTTAGCCTGGAGAAGAGAAGATTGAGGGGAGACATGATAGCGCTCTTCAAATACTTGAAAGGTTGTCACACAGAGGAGGGCCAAGATCTCTTCTCGATCCTCCCAGAGTGCAGGACACGGAATAACGGGCTCAAGTTAAAGGAAGCCAGATTCCAGCTGGACATCAGGAAAAACTTCCTGTTAGAGTAGTGCGACAGTGGAATCAGTTACCTAGGGAGGTTGTGGGCTCTCCCACACTAGAGGCCTTCAAGAGGCAGCTGGACAAGCATCTGTCAGGGATGCTTTAGGGTGGATTCCTGCATTGAGCAGGGGGTTGGACTCGATGGCCTTGTAGGCCCCTTCCAACTCTGCTATTCTATGATTCTATGATCCGCTCCTACTTGGAATTGCTCAAAAGACAAGGGAACTAGAAACAATTTCAATCTTGTGGATTCAGAAGAATGTCAAAAGGAGTATGGAAAAAGGAAACCTAGGCTCATGCAGCCCCCACTTTTAAGTCAAGTCTGCATTTACGTTCAAGTCATACTAAAATCCCATGCGTGCTTACCTTTGAGTAAATCCCATTGAACACAGGGAGATTTACTTCTGAGTAAACAGAAGTAAAACCTCAGAAGTAAGTATAGGGTTGCAGAGCACTTCTTTCCAGTTTGTTGTTTTAGACCTTAAAAAAAAAAAGCTTCTGAGTGACCACACTATGAAAGGTCAGTTCTATATATGTTCACTCAGAAGTAAGTCACTCTCTGTTCAAAGGTAAGCATGCATGGGATTTTAGTATGACATGGATGTAAATGCAGTTGAAATCAATGGGATTTACTCTTGAGTAAGGGAACCAGAAGATCTCTATTTTATGAACTGGAGATGCACAGCTTTGCATGATGAAAGTAAAGGAAACTAGACCCTTCACAATTGCAAACAGGTGGACTTCTGCACTGGCGGACTATCAGGAAAAGGTTTTTAAGGGGGGGGATTTAAAAATTCCTAAAAAATCAAGGAATGAACTGATCTGACTCAAACTTGGCATGCCTAAAGCCCTACTTAAGAGCTCTCAAGGTCCCAAGTTTTATCTCTTTAGCTTTAAAAATGAGGGAGCTGCAGGCAAGGAGCAGTAAAAAGTCCATTCATTCCAGCATTCCACATGGAGTGCTGGCAGAGAAGAACTGCCCCGCCCTCCCCTTTTGTCAGCAAGACTTCATTCAGAACACATGCCCCCAACAAAGGAAAAAAAGCAAAGGGGCAGCACTACATGGCGGCTTAAGGGCACATTAAAGTTGCTTGGGGGGAAATAATCTAGACTTCCCCCACTCCAAAAAGAAACAAAACATGGAGGGGAAGAGGCGAGACGAGCACAGGGCAGGGATGTCATGTGAGTACCAAGCTGCAAAACCGCATACCAGGCATGGTGAACGTGTGATAAATCGCTGGTGTGTTGGAGCTCTTGGTCGGTAACCAAGAAACACATTTACAGGGAAGAGGGAGACAAGCCACAGGAGCCCTGCATAGTGACCCCCCCCAGTCCCTCTCTGCCCCCTCCCTACGCTGACCTCCTCTGTTTTAACAGGCTTTGTGAAGGGGTCTCATTGTTGGGAGTGGAGGCAGCCCCCCCCCCCCCGGCTTTCTCCTTCCTTTCCCATGGCTGACCTTCAACCTCCTTCTTTGCCCTAACACTGGAGCCTCTGGACTGTGCCTGAAAAGCAGCAGAGATGGAAGGGAAGGATAGTGGGGGTGGGGTGGGGTGGGGTGGGGTGCTGTTGCTGAGTGGGGAGGGGAAAGATTGGGCTGAGCTTGAGACCAGCTCCACACTATAGATTTATACAAGGGCAGTATGATCTTGGGAGTTTTATTTTCTATTTCTTTCCTAATTATGCCTTCCATGGAATTTGCCTTTTTATTATTATTTATTAAATTTATATACCGCCCCATAGCCGAAGCTCTCTGGGCAGTTTACAAAAGTTAAAAACAGTGAACATTAAAAGTATACAAAATTTAAAACTATAAAAATATAAAAACAGTATAAAACAACAGTATCCATTTAAACAACAACAGTTCTGGGGTCCATTAAAAAACAAACTTAGCATATGCTATTAAATGCCTGGGAGAAAAGTGTTGACCTGGTGCCAAAAAGATAACATGTTGGCGCCAGGTGAGCCTCATCAGGGAGATCATTCCATGATTGAGGGGCCACCACTGAAAAGGCCCTCTCCCTTGTTGCCATCATCTGAGCTTCCCTAGGAGTAGGCACTCGGAGGAGGACCTTAGATGTAGAGCGCAGTGAGTGGGTAGGTTCATGTCAGGACAGGCGTTCTGTCAGGTATTGTGGTCTCAAGCCGTGTAAGGCTTTATAGGTTAAAACCAGCACCTTGAATTAGGCTTGGAAACATATAGGCAGCCAATGCAAGTGGGCCAGAATCGGTGTTATATGTTCGAACCTTCTGGTTCCTGATATCAATCTGGACACCGCATTTTGCACAACCTGCAGCTTCTGAACCGTCTTCAAAGGCAGCCCCACGTAGAGGGCATTGCAGTAATCTAATTTGGAGGTCACCAGAGTATGGACGACTGAAGCTAGGTTATCCCTGTCCAGACAGGGGCGTAGCTGGGCCACCAACCGAAGCTGGTAGAAGGCACTCCGTGCCACCGAGGCCACCTGGGCATCAAGGGACAGAGATGGTTCTAGGAGAACCCCCAAGCTACGAACCTGCTCCTTCGGGGGGGGGGGGGAGTACGACCCCATCCAGAACAGGCTGAGCACCCCACATCTGTTCACAGCATCTATGCACTGGGTCTGTTTTCACCAAGCTATCCACCACGACCCAAAGATCTCTTTAGGACATCAGAGGAGCCCTGATCTTGGACCAGACTCAGGGCCCATCTAGTCCAGCATTCTGTTCACAGTGGCCAGCCAGGAGGAGGGGCCAGGCCCTATCCTGACAGGGATGTGCAGTGGGAGGCTGGGCCCCGTCCCATTCCGGTGTCCTGCACTGCAGGCTGGTTGCGATCCGCTCCCGCTGCACTCGGCCGCGTCCCTAACACGCACCATTAGGCATGGCCTACACTGCAGGGCTGTCGTGTAATCCGGCCACATTCTAACCCCACCCGCCCTGCTTCTCCTTATGGCGTGGGGGGGAGGGGGAGAACGGAAGAAGCGGGCGGGCGAGGCGGAGGAGCTCTGCCCAATCGGAGTCCACGTAAATACGCCCTTGGTGTCCGCCCGCCCGTCCGTCCGTCCTCCGATGGGCAGCTGCCTCTTCCGCCCCTGCAGAGGGGAAAGATGTACCCGGAGGAAGTCCTGCGTGGCGGCGACGGAAGCGCCCCTACACTTGTACTATCTCTATGCCTCGCGCCCTTCCTTGCCTGGTCGTATTAATACCGCGCTCGAGTCGTGCGGGGTGAAGAGTCATTGCACCGCAGGGAGGCGCGCCGTGGTCAACCCGTCCAACGCGGAATGACCCTCGTAGGCTCCCGCCCGGGAAAAAGCTAACGCCCCGCCTCCGCAAGGACCGCAGCCCAATGGGAGCTTAGAATGAGGACTTGCAGCGACTGATTGGCCCTGAGGCGGCGAAGGGCCTGGAGGGTTGAACTTCCGGCATGATGCGAAAGCCACCTCCCACAGGCCGCTGTACGAGAGGGCTTTCGCCATAGAGGGGCGGCAGGGGAAGTCTAGAGCGGCTTCCCGTTTTCGCCGGAAGTCCTGGCCTCAGCTGACCTGGCTCACGTGACGTGCCTACCCGTTGACTGGCAACTGGCAGGGAACCCACCTCTCCCCAGACATGGTGGGTCCTCGCGGGGGCCGCGGAAGGAGCCCCCCCGCGCGCGGGTGGTGGTTGGGACGTGGCCGCCCCTCTGCCTGGCTTTCCGGCTCCTTCTCTCCCTCCCTCCTGACTCTCTCTCTCTCCCCCCCCCCAGACGACGGCGCTGACGCAGGGCCTGGAGCGCGTCCCGGACCAGACGGGCTACCTGGTCATCTGCGACGGGGCGGTGCTGGCGGTGAGTGCCGGGACCGGGGGTGGGGTGGGGGTGGGAGGAGGAGGAGGAGGAGGAGGAGGAGGAGGAGGAGGGGCGCCGCGAGAGACTCGCTGCGGGGCTTCTGAGCGCCCTGGCCCTGCCGGGATGGAGGCGGGGGGGGGTAGGGTGCGCGTGCGTGCGGGGGGGGGGCTGCGGCTGACCCCCTCCCTGCCTTCTCTCTCCCTCCCTCCCCTCCCCGTGCAGTCGGCCGGCGACCTGGAGAACGACGAGCGCACCGCGGGGGTGATCTCGGAGCTGGTGAGCACGGCCTGTGCCTTCCGCGTGCCCCGCTCCCCCGAGGTGCCCTTCCGCCGCATGTCAGGTGAGGACGCGGCACAGCCCCACACGGGCGGCAGGGGCGGGCAAGCAGCCAGGCCGCTGTTCGTGGGCTTCCGGCGGGCGAGGCGTCGCGGAGGGAGCGCTGCCTTGTGACCCGCCCCATGGGCTCCCTTTTCCCTGCCCCACCGTAATCCGGGCCGGTGGGGGCGGGGCGGGGCGGACCCCTTGGGAGCAGCTCCTGCGGTGTTCCTGAAAGACTGAAGGAAGTGAAGGGAGGTGGGGGCTCTGCTCGAAGGCCTCTTGAGCCCCCAGAAGCAGCGGGTTCAGGAGCCTTTGGGGGAGCGAACCTTGGGATGGAGGGGAAAGCAGAGCCGGCCATCCCTGCGCCCCGATCTGCTCTTCCCTTGGCGTGGTCCCTTGAGGGCTGCCCTCCTTTGCCCCACAGCGGATGGGATGGAATCTAAAAAAGGGCGGGCTCCACCTCTGGGGCTGGTCCCTTCCCTGCCCATCTACCGAAATGCCCACTCAGCGCATGCGTGTGTGTGTGTGGTGGGGGGTCGCGCTTGGTGCACCTCTGCTGACATCCATCTCAGGCCCACAGTCTCTCCTGCTGCACAGTGTGATGTGAGAGTGAAGTGGAGGGATGGCTGGGAGGCAAATGGAATGAACAGACATCCCTCCAGCCGTGCGCTTCCTCTTCCTCTCTCTCCCCCCCCCCCCCAGTGGTGTTTGGGGAACACTCCTTCCTCGTGACCGTCTCTGGCCAGAAGCTGTTTGTGGTGAAGAGGCAGAACAGTGTCCGGGAGCCGGTGATTGTCTGAGCCCTCCGATGCCACGATGGCTGCTGCTCTTACCGCTACTACTAGAACTTGGAGGGTTGGGGGACAGAGGGCCGTGCGCCCCTTCCTGTTGTGTGCACGGCTCACCGCTTTGTGTGATTATATGTACGTGAGTGCGGGTTGGATGACTCACTGGGGATGCTGCATGTATTGTTAAGGGCCCTTCACAAAATGGGGGTTTAGTACTTAAAACTGGGGCTCTGACAGAGCTGGATCACATGAAATAAAAACCTTTTTTTAAAAAAAGATTGTTAAACGAACAGCCAGCAAGCAACTTCACAAAATGCCTGGGCTCTCCCTGTCTGAGGAGGTCCAGGTTCTTCTCCTACCCTGACACCCCACCCCCCATTGCCTAGGCACCTCAGCTTGCTTTTAACTTCATGGTTACAGAGAAAGCCCTGAAACTTGTGCTGTAGAAAGTTCAGTCTGGCTTTCTCTTCATCAGGAAAGGGAGCTTTGATGCCTGTCACAGAGCTGGGGTGGGGTGGGGGGGAGGACCTCTGGGCCTGGACAAACCCATCCTGCCTGGGATCCAAATGCCTGCTGGTGTCCTCCTGAAGCCCCCCCCCCCCCACTGAAGGGGGTTTGGATCATTTGGTGATTTCCTGGCTTTGGCTTGCTCCCCCCCCCCCCCCCCGGCAGGATTATCTTTTAAGCTAAGAGCTGCTGGTCTGCTTGGCCCCTTGCCTTTTGCCCCACCCACCACTGGACTACATGCTCCCTGTGCCCCTCCCCCCCCAAGCCCGATGCTTCTCTGAAATGGACTTGACTCTCAGAAGGAATGAGGTTTAATGCTCTGCCCCCCGGCCTGAAGAAGTAGTTTTCTCTAAGGCCGGAACGGACTTCCCTTGCCAGGATGTGGGTGGAGTACAAGTCACCTTAAAAGGTGCTCTAACCGTGGGTGGGATGACAAGGGCTTCTTGCTCTCCCTGCCCAAAGATACAGCCCTGCCATTTCTGAGGGCTCGTGCCCTGACCCACTTTCTGTTGGAGGCTGCCTGGTCTTCGTTCCAAGGGCAGCAGGGCAATTGGTCCGATTGGGACCAAGGCGGGCCTGGAGCTCTTGCCGCTTCCGCCCTTATGGCAGCATGATGCTCTCTGGTGGCCCCACACAGCACACGCGTCACATTCGGTCCCTCAGTAACAGCCTTCCGGTTGCCGCCGCCCTCTTCAGCATCCTGGGTGCTAGAGAAGCCCCTCACCCAAGGGCGCAAGCAGGGGATCAGCCCACCTTCCTTCAAAGGCAAAACGAGCCAGGCCTTTCCCCAGCCCCCTCACCCCCTTTCCCATTCTAGACTAAGCACAGAGGCTGTGCTCTCCAGTGGGGCTCCTGGGCACGGGCAATTCATGCGGCCAGTGAACAGACCGATCGCCATTTGGCAAAGCATATTGCAGGCGTGAGCCCTTGATCTGAAGTGGCTCTGCAGTAGGGAGGGTAAATCTCCCCCCACCTCATTCCGGGGTCTCAATCCAGATTAGGACCCCTGTGCTTGCTCTGGAGTGAAAAAACAGCATGTGTACTTTGGGCAAAAGGTATGAAAAGCCAACAAACCCAGCCCCCTTCCGTGTGGAGCAGGCAGGTAAAGATAAAAGAGATTGGGCTGGTGGGTCTGTTACCTGACCGCCAGCCCCCTGCAATGTCCAGCCTCAATGCGACCCCTCAGCTACCACAGCCACCAGCAAAGGCTTCACAACTGTTCCAGCCAGCACAGTTTATTCACAAACATACATTCACACAAACAGTTGGAGCTTGTTGGAGGCAAATAAAAAAATATAAATAACAAAAAGTAGATAAAGTGCAACTGGGGTGGGTTAGCGAAGTGGCCGGCCAGAGACTTGCCCTGCTCACCCCTGCATTGATGGCACAGCTTCCAGCGGGGCGGCTGTGTGCCCAGCCCGGGGGGCAGGAATCCAATTCCCTTCCCAGTCATACGAAGTGGCACAATCCAGTGTGAAGTGAAATCCGCCCAGGACCTCCAGCGGCAGTGAAGGTGCTTCTCTTCCAGCAGGGGGCAGCACAGTAGTCCAGCATTCAAAGCCTCCAAGCTGTAGCAGCAGCAGAAGTTGCTCTTTGTGCCTTGAGACAATGGGGAGGGGGGGAGCAAAGAGGGGGAGACCCACCCCCTTCCCGCTGCTAAAGGGGGGGGCAAGGAGCTTCTTCCTTTCTGTTCCAAACCCAAAGGAAAGAGGGAGGGAGGGAGGGACAGACAGGCACAGGGGCTGCAGTGGAAGTGGAGGATGGCACTGCTGGGGGCACAGCGTTGAGCCCCTCTTGTAAGGGAAGGGAGGGGGCAGGCCCCCTGCCAGGTTCAGTAGTGCCCTTGTGTGCAGCAGAAGAGTGACCCTGTTTGGAGCGCATGGTGGCCTGGAGGGGTGATGGGGTCAGCAGCAAAGGGGCATTCCATGAGGGGTGGAAATAATGCCAGGGGAAGGGATACTTCCCTTTCCCGGGAGGATGCGCAGCACCTCCATTGTGGGGATGGGGAAAGGGGGTGAGATTTCCTCCCGGTCACGTGACAGGGGCAATCACCAGCACTTTGCACTCCCGTTTGGCAATTTTGTCAAGGGAAAGAGCTGCTTTGTCAGGGGGCAGGTAAAGGGGGCGGCCCACCGGAGAGCCCACAGGGGGAGTGATGGCCCGGCGCTCCATAACGCTACCTGACCTGTTGCGAAGGAACAAAGAGAAAGAGAGACATCTCAGGGGAGGGGGGCAATCCAGCCCTCCCACACCTGCGATTGTTACGCAGATGCGAACCCAACTGCCGGTTCCGCCCAGCTCCTCCACTGTTCCCCTCTCCCCAAGAGGCAGAGGAAGGCCCTTGCCCCCCCCACAACCCCCTACCTCATGAGGTGCCCCCGTGCCGGCTGCTGATGGGAGAAGCTCTGGGATCGGCCTAGGCTGGCCTGGTGCCGCTCCACCAACTCTCGGACGGCAGGGCTGCTGGGGCTGCTCTTGCGAGAGATGGGCCGGGCCTCTGGGGGTGGGTTGGAGACGCTCGCCGTGAACTGCAACTTCAGCTTCATGTGCTGAGAGAGCTGGAGTGCGGGTGGGACACAGAAGGTTGGCGAGGGGCCTAGCTCTGGCCCAGAGGCCCCTCTTCAGCCTTCAGCATGGCAGGCGCCGACTTGCTGCCTGAGATGGCATTTGTGCCCCAGGCAGGAAGCCAGAGTCAGAGCACAGCGGTCCCAGAGCCCAAAAGGTTGTGGGTATCTGGGCATGGGGGTGTTACCTCATACAAGCCGGCGCGCAGAGCCTGGAATGTGACACGGAACGTGCGGGCGCTGCCCTTGCGGGAGAACCCCAGGTTGTTCAGGGGTGTGTGGCAGACAATGGCATCCTGGGTGGCCTGAATGGCACGCCGCTCCTCAGAGGACAGCTTCTTGCCTGCAGGGGGTCCAGAGGCAGGTCGTCGGTACTCGGAAGAAGGCGGCATGCCCCGCCCACCTGGCGCCAGACAAAAAGCCCTCCCCCCCGCGCTCCAAGGAAGCATGGTTGGAACAGCCGCTAACCCCTTGCAGGCTCCCCCTCCCTCGTCCTCTAGCAACAAAAGTTGCCCCTCTTCCACCAAAGGGAGCTTTCATTTCTCGCCAGCGTGCCCAGTGGCTGCAGATAAACTGGAATTTTCTTGTGGTGCTCCTCCTTATGCTCATACACCCCATCTTGTAGGGCAGAGAGTGATGGACTCCTCCCCCCCCCCCGGTGCCAGTACAGCTCCCCACCACCACGCTGGGCTGCTCACCAGCAGCAGCACTTTCAGGCGTCCACACCAAGCGCACAGCCAGGAAGTCCTGCAGGTTGTTGATGAGGGTGTAGGTGACGGTGAAGCGGCGGTGCAGGGCCACGGGCGACTCGCACTCTGCTGTCATCACAAACCGGGGACGGGCCAGGCGGATGCTTGGCAGCCTGCGCAAGAGCAAGAGAGATGTGGGAAGAGGGAGAGGACAGAGTGTCTCCAGCAGGCAGGATTCCCCTACTTTCTTTGATGACTCTGTGAACGGAAGTGGAAGGGCAGCACACAACCCAAGGAATCAGGGAGAGGATCCGATGGCCTTCATTCCCACACTGGAGGCCTTCAAGAGGCAGCTGGACAGCCATCCCTCAGGCATGCTTTAAGGCAAAGCCCTGCAGGGAGCAGGGTTTGTGGACACGATGGCCTTAGAGGCCCCTTCCAATGCTATGATTCTAGGATTCCTCCTATTGCCCATGGCAGGGAGCTGGAGGAACTGGGGAGGGGCGGAGTAACTAATCCAACCCTGAAAGCTCCTTTAGTAAAATAAATGTACCCTCACTCACTGCCCCCCCCCCCCCAGCGCCCCATGAAGCGTAGCCACATTTTTACTGGAACAAACTGTTGACAAGGGGAAACCCACAAGCAGGACACGAGTGCATTCCCCCCCCCCCCCCCGGCCCATGTTCCCCAGACTGGCGTACATAGGCCGTAGTGCCTCTGATACTGGAAGGAACACACAGAGCCGTTCTTCTCTAACAGTTCTGCTGAGCTCCGTTTCATCACTGCAGCAGGGGCCAACGCCTGGATCTTTAATAGCAATGCAAGATTTAAGCAGTCGTCAGAGAGAAGCCCGTCACAATGAAGCGGGGTGGGGTCATGCCCCTTGCAGTGGGGCCAGTGGTCTTTGCCACACCAGTCACACTGGAGTGCAGATTGTGTACAACTGGCTCCTTCTGGGGGGCAGCTGCAGATACAACGCTTCCTCTCATCTGGATTGTTCAGAAGTTCCACCAGCAGCAGAGAAAAACCTATTTTTCAAGGCTTCAACTGAGGACTGCATTAATCCAGTGTGCCCCGAGATACTTTCCACCTCTGCAGTTTGCAGCTCTGCCCATGTGCTGGGTAGCAGGGTGGGGGGTGGGGAGATGCCCACACAAGCCAAGCTGAGAGCATGTGCAGGCACAAAGCTCCCATCCGTCGCTGAGATGTGGCCTCTCACTCCTGGACGTCTCTCTGCTGAAGCAGCAGGAACAGCCTCAGTTACGCCTGGAAAATGTTGCTTCACTCAGCCAAAAGATGGTTTGTGTGTGTGCAAAAGGTGGACCATGAAGGCCAATGGGACAATTATGGGGCAGGGCAGGTGCCTTGAGATCCTTGCTGGGCCCCTCCAGTGGCAGGGCTGGCAAAGCAGTCCTGCGTCATCAGCTCCAGCCTCCAGCACCACAGCTAGACCGCAGTTCCGTTGCGGTTCAGATTCTCCACAGGAACCACTGGGCACCCATTTTAGCCCTTTGCAGTGGAACTTGCAAGGATAAGAACACAAGAGGCCGCTCAGAGGCAGCTCCCTCTTTCCCACAAAGGGGATGCCCAAAAGCTGGACTGAAGCACGACAACACCCTCCCCGCTCATGTTCTCCAGCAGGTGGTCCTAAGAGGCATTCTGCCTCTGATGCCAGAATAGCATGTAGCCATTGGGACAAGTAGCCATTGACAGTTTTCCAGAAATTTGTCTAGTCCCCTTTTAAAACCATCCAAATTAACGGCCATCACTATGTCTAGTGGTAGCGAATTCCATAGTTACTGCTCTGTGAAGAAGTCCTGCCTTTTCTCTGTCTTGGCTCTCCCACCATTCAGCTTCATGGGATAATGACTCCAATGGATTCTAGTATTACGGGAGAGGAAGGAAAACATATCTCCACATTCTCCACACCTCTATCAGGTCTCCCCTTACTTGCCTTTTTTCCAAAGTAAAGAAGTCCCAGATGTTGCAACCTTTCCCCTTACAGGAACTGCTCCAGCCCCTGGATCAATTAAAGTTGTTAATTATGCTTAACACAGACAGTGCCTTTTTCACAGCAGGTGCACAGTGGGTCCCTGTTTCCATTAAGCGATCCACCATGACCCCAAGATCCCTTTCCTGGCCAGTCAGTTGCCACTATCAACGTATATGTGAAATTAGGTGTTTTTTGCCCAGACCTGCATCATTTACGTTGAACTGCATTTGCCCTTTTGAGGTCCGCCACCGTCTGACACCTTCAGCCAAGATAACACCCACAGAAAACCATGTGTGTTGTGTTTTGCAGGCACTGGTGGCCCATTTGCCCGACTTGGCTTTTCAATGACAGCCTGCCCCCACCCCCCCGCATGGCTCTTCGTGTGATGTGTTGTCTGCATTTCCCTGGTGGAGGGGAGGGATTTGCACTGCTCCCCAACCATCTTACTGTGGACTGAAGAGCAGCTGCCAAACAGGCCTCGTGGGAGGTGCTGGGGCAGCCAAGAGCAGGGTGATGTCTCACCTGTAATGTGTGTAGATGCTGGTGGTGAAGGGCAGCTTGTGGGTCGACCACTGCACCACTGCGATGAGAGGAACCTCCAGGCCCTGTGGTTGGCAGGCAAGAGGAATTGAGAAGCACGCGGAGCTGGGCACCGCCTCCCGTAGCGCCTTGCCTAGTCACTCTGCCCCCCCTGCAGGGCTGTCAAGAGGCCACCCGTGGCTCCTTGCCCAGACCGCTGCAGCCTCTCCCCTCCGCGTGGCTCGTGGAGCAAGAGTGCTCCCCCTCGGCATGGCAGCAAGGTCCTCGTGACCCTCACCTCCTTGGTGCTGTCAGGGGGCTGCTCCGGCGCCTGCAACTGGAAGAGAAAGTTCTGCTCCTCGAGAGCACGGAGGGAGCACGGGCAAGTCGAGGTTGCAGAGGAAACACGGCAGAATGAGGCCATGGATACTTCGCCTGACTGGTGGCTGGGAGGGGAGATAAGATGGGTGAATCCTGGAGAAAGGCCTCCCCCCCCAGCATGTGCAGACGCCGTCCCCATTTATCCCCGATGCCCTGCTTTCACTCCCTCCCCCTGCCCAGGGCAGCCAACACCAGGAATCCATGCCCAGCCCAGCCCAGCCCAAGGTCTCCTGATGGGCATCGCTGGTCCTTCCTACCCCCATCCCCCCCTCACTTATGAGAGAGAGAGAGCACACTTCATGCCACCACCATGGAAGGCCTGCAGGGCGGGGCACTACCCATACAGGCCTTCCTCTGCCCCTAGAGCAATGTGGGGCGCACCGATCTCCTGCTGCAGCCAGTGCCACACTGTCATTGAGGGGAGGAATTCCCCCCCCCATGCCCGCCCACCCGGTGCACCACGGACTCTGCAGCCAATGTTTGCTGGGGGTACAGCAGTAGCAGCTACAGCCAGAGTTGTGCAATGGACTCCTTCAGAGAAACAAGGGATACATCCTCCTAACTAATATGCCACGGAAACAGCAAAATCCCCCACTGGAATCCCTCCTCAGCACAGCTGGGCTTGGAGAGAACAGGGCAAGGGGGACGGGGAACTGTTGGGTGCTGCTCTGAAAGACTGGCATTGGCCTGTTTGGAGAACAACAGAAGGTCTTCCCAGGCCCCAAGGACTGGCGAGTCGGCCCACTGGCTGCAAGAGCGCCACCCCTTCGCCACTCCTCATCACCCACCGCACACACTTTCCTTACCAGACATCGTCAACTAGCAAGACGGACCCATCAGGCATCATGGGAAGATAACTGGCATTAAAATTGGGAAGGATCCGCACGTCCCACACGGACAGCTCCTCCTGGGAGGCTGCATTCAAAACTAGGGAAGGAGCACGTGCAAAGACAGGGGTGAGGGGGTGGGGGGGCAAGGCGGCAGCTCAGGAAGGCCAAGAGGCTGCCTGCCAGACGCCCCCAGGTGGCCCTGCACCCTCCCCAACTGCCCTCCAGTGGCAGGCAAGCACACACACCCCAATTTCAGCTGGCACAGGATGTGGCCCATGCGTATGAATGCTCTCACACCTTATTGGGCAGGGTGTGTGATTGCGCACAGCTACCTCCAGGAAGGGAGGGACAGGGAGTGGCAGGTCCCCAGAAGACAGAGAGGCCCTGCCCCAACTACTCTGCACATATGTGCCATCCTTGGGCCCCTCAGACCTCGCCCCTACACACAAGTTGGCTCCCTTGGAACGCTGAAGAGGCCAAAGACAAGCCCCTCCCTCTTCTCCCCACCTGCCCGCCCACCACACACCTTTCAGTACCGTCAAGTATTTCCCTGAGACGTTGAGCTGCTGGCACTTCAGCTCCGGCGGAGGCAGCACGGTCAGTATGGTGCTCACTGTGGGGTCAAAGGTCAGAGGGAGCTGAGAAGGCAGCCCATGCGCAGGACCTGGGGGCCCTCCACCTTGAGTATGGAAGGGAGTGAGGATGTGGCCCAGGGCAGCTGCCAGGTGCTCACCTTGTGCCTTGAAGGCCCCCTGCTCCTCCCGGAAGGTCTGGGAAGGGGCTCGATCCTGCAGGATGCTAAGGTAGCCCCGTTCCCGCACCTCTGCTTTCTCTTGATCTCGCTTCCACACTGTCACCACAATCTGAGGAAGGAGAGGTCAGCCATGCGGAGAAAGATCCCATCCCGGGGCGGGGGTCTACAGCTGGCGGCCCACTCAGCCCATGCCGGGGGGGGGGGGAGGAACTGATGCTGCCTGAGGCTTACCTTGGCTTTAAGGGTGCTGGGGGGCAATTTGTCCAAGGAAATGGTGAGGGGGAAGATCACCTCGTCGGTGGAGACGATGGGCTCTTCGATGGGCACCTGCAGGCACGGAGGGCGGGGAAGTGTCAGGGGCCCGCTCTGGCTCTGCATCAGGGCCTCTGCTCCGTCCCACCCCTCCCAGCCCTGCGCCCCCCCCCCCCGGGGTCCGGCCTTACCCCTGCGGCAGGTCTCGCTGGAGGTCCGTGTCCATGGGTCAGCAGGGCCCGGCAGTCCCGGAAGAGGCTCCCGCCGCCTGCGGTAGAGGCCTCCCTTTCTCCCAGGTCTTCCTCTGTGTCCGCCCCCAGGGGCGCCGCCCCCTCATCGTCCCCGGCTGGGCTGCCCCCAGGGCTGACGCTGGCCAGGGCGGAGAGGGAGCCCGCCAGCTCTCCCCATGGGGGACGGGACCCCCCTGCACCTCCGGAGCGGCAGCGCAGCACCAGCAGGAAGCGGACCGTCTCGCCTAGGTAAAGGTGGTTCCTCCGCGGGAGGGCCCGGTACCGGCCCGGCTCCCCCAGCAGCACCTCCCGGCCCGGGAAGGGCACCGCCGGAAAGTACATGAAGTAGTCGCATTGGGACTCCATGGCTGCGAAGGGGAGCTCCAGGGGGGCCGTGTGTGTGTGTGGTGGTGGTGGGGCGCTGGCAGGGGATCGATCAGAGGTGGGAGGGATGAATCTGGGGGTCGATTCGAGAGGTGCTGCGGAGGGGGGCAGTGGGACCCCAGCATCGGAGGGGAGCGGGCTGCAGCCTCGGACGGACACGGTGGCTCAGGAAGGAAGGGCGGGGAGGGGGGGAACGGAGAGAGGGAGGAAGGCCCGGGGATGGGGTCGGGGAGCAATTCCGGGCTGAGGGGAGATCCGGGGGGGGGGGCGACCAGGAGGGAGGAGTGATGGGGAGAGAGCGAGGAAGGCGCCGGCGCGGGGGTGGGGGGCAGCGGCAGCAGCAGGCGGAGGAGGAGGGCCGGCCTCAGCTGCGGGGCGGAGCGAGCCAGGAAGGAAGGAAGGAGGAAGAAAGAAAGAGCGGGGGGAGGGGGAGAGGGGGAGAGCTGCGCTGCCCCCTTCCTCGTGGCTGGAAGACGACAATCTCCGCCTCTGCCCCCCCCCTTTCAGAGCCCTGCAAAATCCACCCCCACCACCCCCGGAGTGGCCGTGCCCACACCTTCTCGAGGACAGGGCCCTGAGGAAGTGGGGCTGTCTCTGCTGGGCTGCTCGGGTGCTTCTCCGAGCTCCCCCTGCGGGAGGGGGGCTGGGTCCCTCCGCTCTCGGCCCTGGGAGGGGACGAGCCGCGGAGATTTCCGGCGCAGCAGGCGGCGCTCTGAGGCTCGGAAATGGCTAGTGAGTGTCTCTGAGCAAGTGCAAAGGGCCTTTCCGAGGGCGGCGGCGGCGGCGCTGGCGGGGATTTTTATTTATTTATTTTTATTTATTTATTACATTTTTATACCGCCCAATAGCCGAAGCTCTCTGGGCGGTTCACAAAAATTAAAACCATAATATAACAACCAGGAGGCTTCCCACCACGTGCGTGCCGCGGTCGTCCGGGCGCATCTCCCAGCCGCTCCCCGGCTGAGGGAGGCGCCGCCGCGCTGGGTGGCCGACCCTCCTGGCCTGGCTGGCGACCTCCAGGCCAGAGGCGAGGAGCGGGGCGGGCGGCTGCGGAGCGTCGCCACCCGGCAGTGTGAAAAGTCAAAGCAATTCGCACCCTCGGTCAACGGCCGCAGGGCCTTTCCTGCCGTGGAGCGCAGCGAGCGGTTCCTGTCTTGCAGCTCCTGGGGGCAGCTTAGGAGCTGTTGCCGGGAGGGGGGTGCAGGGAAAGCAAATGAGACCCAGGGACATGTAGAGCGGAGGATGCGTTCACATTTATTTTTAGAAAACGTATTTCCCCCTCTGTAAAAAAAAAAAACCCTCTAAAGGTAAAATTCTTTCCCAAACTGCATCATAGTGGGGTTTTGAGGCACAGGCTAGGGCTCAAAAAGTGCTGAAATGGGCGGGGCCCCATTGTTGCTTGAGAACCGATCCACAGAGCAGACCCCCATAAACATTGCCATTGTACCAGAAAGGATGGGGGTGGGTTGAGAAGCAGGAGGGTGTGACCCCCTCCCCCAAGCCCAAATAGCAGCTCTTTCCTGGCCAGGATGCATTGGCAAGCAGGTTGAGCAGATGACTGTGTCAGCCCCTTCCAGCCCTTTGGTTCTAGGGAAGAGTCTGGTTTGCCAGTACTTTGGTTCTTGAAGGTTCTGCCACTCCAGGCCCTAAGAAGTCTTCTAGAAACTTCCTGTAAGAGCAGTACGACAATGGAACCCATGACCCAGGGAGGCTTGCGGGCTCTCCCACCCTAGAGGCCTTCAAAAGGCAGCCAGACAGCCATCTGTCAGGGATGCCTTGAGGTGGACTCCTGCATGGAGCAGGGGGTTGGACTCAATGGCCTCAAGAGGACCCTTCCAACTCTAGTATTCTATGATTCTAAGATAACCAGAGGGCCACTATCTGGGTGCATCTCCAGCCCAGCAGGAAGATGGGGCGGGGGGGGGGGGAGAGATGTCGCTCTGCCGTAGCCACCCCTGGTAATCATCAGCCTGCGCCCTCTTTGAAGAGTTAGGAGTGGTTCTCTCCCTGTTCCACAGAACAGCCCTGCCAGAAGTGGCCATGACACAAATGGCCTGCTACAGACTGGGGAGGCAGATGGGCTAAGAGAGCTCAGGTACCCCCCCTCCTGAGTTTGTGGCTATGGGGAGGCTTGAACTGGGGACTCCGGTACTCACACTCATGCTGCCTGCTCCTACATACGATTACTCAGAGCGAGGCCCATAGAATTCATGGGAACAGAGAAGAGCCCTGCTGGATGAGAACCCAGCAAGCAGGACAGGAGCACAGAGCACTCACCCACCTGTGTTCCCCAGCAACTGGTCTTCAGAGGCACTCTGCCTCCGATACTGGCAATAGCAGGCACACCAAGAGTGTTTCCCGCTATGAATTGGCCTAATCCTGTTTAAAAGCTTTACAAGTGAGCAGACATCTAGATGTCCAGTGGCGGCAAATGCCGCAGCTTAACTATGTGTAACTGCCTTCATGGGGCTTACTCCCAAGTAAGCGTGTGTGGAAATTCAGCTTCTTCCCTCATTCCCCGGGGGCCTGTGCAGAATTCATCCTTGTTACGGGAACCAGTTCAGACTCATTGAGAGGTAGGAGGTAGATTGATGGACGTCTATGCCCCACCAGTCGCTGGGCCATGCTACGTCTCTCACCCCTCCCACACACACTGGTCTTGACTGGGAGAAGGAGTCGAGGACAGGAGGAAGGACCAAGAGTGCGGGCTTTCCTTGAGGGCGCACCTACTCCTGAGTGATTTGTGTGAAAGCTAGCCAAGGGCGGGCCTGATCCCTAGCTCTGCCATCCCACTTCCATTCACTATGAATGGGAGACCAGCAGAGCAGGGATGAGCCACCCTGGAAGTCATTTTGTGACAGCCTCCTCGTGGAAAGGATTTCCTGGGCAAAAGAGGCCTATATGAGGAGCACAGAAGAAATGGAGAAGCAGGAAGCGCTCCTGCCTTACCTCTCCTGGTGTGTGTGTGTGTGTGTGTGTGTGTGTGAGAGAGAGAGAGAGAGAGAGAGAGAGGGAGGGAGGGAGAATATGGGGGTACTGAAAGCACCAGGGCGGAGAAGCAAGAAGGCATATGTACCAAGAACCTGGAGTCAGTCACAGGTTCAATTTTCGTAGCCTCCTCCTGATTTCTCTCTCTCTCTCTGTGCCCCTCTGCCCCCACAGGCAGGACATGACTTGCTTTCCAGTGCAGAGCATCCTATGAGCAGCAGCCAGCAGATTTGGACCAGTGCTATGGTTGGCTGGGAAGGAAACCCCTGCAAATCCCCAGAAGGCAGGACCGCTGGAGGATTCTCCTCATTAGACTCTGTTGGCAAAATGTCACCTAATTTGGAAGCTTTTGTCACAAAGCTAAGGAGGGAACAGCATCTGGATTTGGGCAGAGCGCAAGGAATGGCATGTCGTTGCACACTAAAAGCGATTATCTGGAAACTGTACCGAACTGTTCAACCGCCTTTTGAAACCATTCCCAAATTGCTCTTCTAAGAATATGGACCTCTGAGCAGCTTTGGGTTTGATGTGGTGTCTCGTGTCACACTTCTCTGGGTATGCTGTACCAGGGGTTGCTGAGGCCACGGGCCTTTCCAGGACTACCTCACTCCCCCCACCTGGGACCCATTGCCTCTTAGGGCTGGGGGGAACTGCTTGGCATCAAGCCGGTCCTTGTACTGCAGCTCGGGGGTGACCAGGCGCCGACACGCCTCCTGGGCTCCGGGGGCCAGGCCGGGCTGCAGGGCGTAGCCCAGGATCGGTACCTGACCAAACTGGAAGGGGCGGATGCGCTCATCAGGAATGTGAGCTGGCTCCAGTGGGCCCCCGCCCTGCAGACAATGCTGCATCAGCTCCATCCGGCGCTTCCGGAGCAGGGCCACTTCCTGAGCCATGCGGGCACGGCCAAAGTGCTCCACGCGTGCCCAGAAAGTGTGGTTGAAGTGAGTGTACAGGTGCCAGTCCAGGCTGTTCCATGCCCGCAGCCGGGCAGTGTCTGCAGGCTCCAGGGTATGCACTGCCTGTGGGTTGCGCAGGTTGTGCGGGAAGGCCACGATGTCCTCCAGGCTCCAGCAGAGGGCGTCCCGCAGGAGGACCAGGGACTCGTCCATGTATTCCGTTAGCAGCACCAGGTGGAAAGTGTGCTCCAGCCCCGCTAAGGCATCCTTGACTGGGCCCACACCTGGACCTGCGGGGGGACTGAGGCCAAAGTCAAACCACAGCAGGTTGCGGGCATAGTGGTTGCCTCGTTCGCCGGGCCGGTAGAAGAGCTGTGGGGAGGCCAGGAACCCAGGCAGAGAGCCAGCTTGGCGGAAGGCAGGGACTACAGCGCGGTAGTAGGAGAAGGCCGATTCAGCCAGGGAAACGGGGTCCCTCACAATGGAGAAATAGAAACTGTCCGGGGGCACCACTTTCTGGACCTGCAGAAGGAGACATGGAGGTGAGCAAAGTTGCTGTCTTCAGAGAGTGAACAAACCCATGGAAAGCGCGGAGTCTTCTGGGCTGCGTAATTGGAGAGGGCTGCGTGTTGGGTCACCGGCCTTCCTGGAAGCCATGCTCCACCCCCAATTCTAAACGTGACCTAGTTTCCCCAGTGACAAGAGAAATGCTCTCTGCATGCTCTCAGAGACACTCCATGCTTTGCTTCCCATGTTTTGATCTTGAATTCCTTGCCGAGAATTCCAGACATGTGCAAGCTGGTGATGGTGGCAACCAAAAACCAAGCTCCCCATCCCCAAAGGGCCTGCCTCAGAGTACAACCCTTTCATTACAGAAGAATCCCAGCAGAACTAAGCCCTGGAATCTGACGGCCCTGTTCCAGGCACTGCTGAGAGACGCGGCCAGGAGGCTTGGAGCCCAGCCTCACAGCAGCACACATTCCACAGGCCTTTGCTCACAAGCATCTGGGGGGGTTTGTGATCTGATGTAGCCTGTAGCATTCTGAGCAAGTTTGTTGTCCTTACTTTAAAAAGACCCAGGCTGAAGCCATTGCGGTTGCAGAGGGAGACTGGGAGGTATGAGGGGAGGGGTAGGGTGGGATGGGGGACATGTCATGCAGTGATCAAGGGGGTGGGGTGAGTGGCTTCAGTGCTTTGCCTTGTCTCTCCCCCTGGGGCCAACAAAACAAAATTGGGAATCTAAGGAGAAACAGCTGGATGCTTAAGGGCCAGATCCATACACAGGCCTCACCTCCATCTTCCTCCCCCAGCCTTCTTTTAACACCCATCCTCATGCAGTGCCCCCCAGCCTCAACCCCTCCCTTCTGACACCCCCACGCACCTCAAGCAAGTTGAAGCGCATGTGATGGCAAAGGATGTCAAAAGGGCGCCCCCTGGGATGCCACCCTTTGACCCGCCGGGCCTGGAAAAGGTTGGGGTAGCTGAACTGATAGCGTGCAGGGAGAGCAAAGCGCAGCCCCCGGGCCTCCCCGAAGCGGTGCAGGATGTTGATGAGGGTGCTGCTGCCTGTCTTGTGGGTCTTGAGGAAGACTAGGTGTTGCCGTGGCTGGCACAGGAGAGGAGGTGTGGGGGGTCCTTCCTCCCCCACCACCTCCGCTTCGGCTGGAGGGGCCCAGGGGCTTGGGAGCAGCTGGGACAAGGAAACCCTGGAGGACGACAGAAGAAAGTAAATCGTCTGGCTGCAGAAAGCAGCCGCTCTCTGGCTGCTTTTGCAATGCACAAGGCAGGGTGCTAGGGAAGGGGTGGTGGCCGGTGACCACCTTTGCCCGGGGCTGATGCCTGGGACAGCACATGGCGGCAGAGGGGCATTACCTCTTCTGAAAGGAGACCCCCAAGAACTGGATGGTGAAGCCAATCGTCATGGAGACAGCCAGAGCAGCCCAGAAGACTTGCAGGCGGCGGCGGTGGCAGCAGCAGCAGCAGCAGCCGCCAGGAAAGGCCCCCATTCTTTGGCTTGCAGAGGTAGAGCTGGAGCAGCGGAGGGGAGAGAGCCCATGTGGTTAGCACACCGCAGAAATCCTGTCTCCCCTGCACTGGAGGGCTGGTCAGTCCAGAGGAAGCCCAGCTGTAGTCTCTCTCTAGACCCCACATGCAACCAGCCCCCTTTCCCTTGGATTCCCTAGAGGGGAATGCAGGCATCCTGCTGCCCCTTCAGCCTCAACGGGCAGAGGGAGAGGTTTGGTGGGACACCACAAGCTCCAGGTCCCATTGAGCCCAAGGACTCCAGGTCAGGGGAGGGGATCTGCACCAGGCCCAGTCCTGAGCCTGGACTCACCTGCGCGCACAGAGGCCGTTTGACAGACCACTTCCTCCATTCCCCCACCCCCAACTCCAGTCCTGGCTTGGGATGAGGCCGTGCACTGCTGTTTTTAAAAGCAGACCTGGGCACAGCCATAGCTGGAATTTAAGGCCTAACCAGGCCCCATAGATTCTTCTAGCCCCTTCACTCCACTGCTGCAATGGCCCCACTCTCACTCCTAACTGTCTGCATAAGGGCGAGGCTGGGCCGGGCCCAGCAGCTGCAACTTGAAGTGTTGGGTGGGGGGAGAGCCGGACCTTTGAACCCTGCACTGCCCCTCTCCTAAGTCCCAGTGCAGTTCTGGCCAGGTCGAATTCTGCCCCCATCCAATGAAGCTGCCTGCCCCACACCTGCAGTTCCTCATCCCCATCTGTGTACTGCCCAGCCCTACCGGGAATTTGAGATGGACGTGGAGGAGGAGGAGGAGGGAGGCAGCTGGGCAATGTTCCAGCTCCCCCAGGCTCATCTCCCCACACGCGGGGGAGGGAATGAAGCCCTTCCCATGGATGCTGCACGCACCGCACAGCCTCCTCTCCCCTGGAGCAGAAACGATGGGGGACGGGGGACGGTCGGAGCCCCCCCACCTCAGCCTCGGCTCCTCCTCGCCTGAGCCATGCCCGGCCCCCAGGCTGGTCCGGCCCCTTCGGCCCGACGCTCCTCATTAGCGGTCAGATGGATTAGCAGGCCCGGCAGATGGCTCCGGAGGCGGCGGCCCCTGCTGCCCGGCGATGGAGCCAAAGTCCGTAGCAAATCGGGGCCGTCGGCCCCCGGAATCCCCCCGCGGTGCTCCATGGCAGCCCTTTGCAAGGGGGTGGGTGGGGTGGCGGCGGGCGCTCCGTTCGGGGTCACCAAGGTGGGGGTGGGGTGGGGTCTTCAGAAAGGCTGCGCGCCTGTGCGGGGGTGGGGAGCCACACTGTAATGCAATCCATCCTCGCGCGCCGCCGCCGCGTCCCTCCGCAGGCACGCGACGCGACCCAACCAGCACCGCCTCTCCCGCCGCCGCCACTTCATGGCCAAGGAGTGCTCAGCCGCCGCCAGGCGGGATCCCGGCCGCCTCTCCCCCCCCCCCCACCACCACGTGGCTCCCTGCGGCTCCCTTGGCACCCAGCGCCGAGCAGCTGCCGGCCAGCTGTCCCGCCAGCACACGCCCAGTCAGCCAGGGCCTGGATGCCCGCCTCCCCGCCCCCATCTTCTCCCAGCAGCCGGAGTCTCGAGCCGGGCTTGACTGGAGCACCCGGCTGAGTCCCAGGAGCTGGTGCAACGCCAGGGCTCTGAAGCCAGTATCCTGGCCACGTGCAGAGTGCTTTCCCTCCCTGCAGAGTAGCCAGAGTCCAGCCATATCTGGGCCTAACAACTCGTGATTCCAATTAGCCTCGACACCCAAGGCAACCCCCCCCCCATCGCAGCTGCCCCCCACTGCAACAGCTCGCTCGAATGGAGCCTGTCCCCACAATTCCGCCCGCTTGCTCTGGGTCCCGTCCCCCCGCCGCCAAACTCTGGCAGGCCCCTGCGGCCCCACGACTCCCTTGGCCTTCGCTGCCCCTCACTCCCCGCTAGACTTTGTGCGGAGGCTGGTTGGCTGAGGATTTCATGCAACGAAACCGAGCTCCCGGAGGCCCAGCTCAGCCGGCTGGGATGCCGCTGGTTCCCGAGCCGGGCTGGTAGAAAAGCCACCGCGGATGCTCGGCCCTCCAGAGATGGGGCGAGACTTTCCCACCCCCGCCGCCCAGCAAGTGACATTCACTGGAAGGGATCCGAATCCCCCTTAGAAACGCAGCCCCGTCTTACCTGGAAAGGGTTGGGGTGTCCGTCAGACCAGCCCCCCCTGCGTCACCAACTCCATGGGGCGGCGGGGGGGAGGGAGAATCCTCCCCACGCGCTAGATCGGGAGGGACAGCCTGGAAGCGCCGGGAGGGCTCGGGCGCTCCCCAGGTCCGCTTCGCCTTTCCTTTCTTCTGCTGAACTTTTTCCCTCCTTCCCTCACTCCGCCCCTTCGCTCTTCCCAACTTTCTTCCTCACTGGCGCTTCCCTCCGGTCCTCCCTCCCTCCCGCGGCTGCCTTTGTCTGCCTCTCGTCCGCCCGTCCACCCCCCCCCCCCGCTCTGCTTTGCAAGCCCCCCGCCCTGGCGAGCAGGCGGAAGGAGGGAGTGCGGAGCCGGAGCTTCCCGGGAACACGACCCACACCCACAAGTGAGACTCAACACCCACACCCCGCTCGGCCCCCTCCGCTGCGCCGAACGCGAGGCACGCCCAAACTCGCCCCCACCCCACGCGCCCTACGGCCCTCTGCTGCAACCTCCCTTTCCCACGGCCCAGCGCGACCCCCGTCCCCCGTGGGCTTTTCGCGCAGCGGTGCAGGGGCCCACGCAGCCCCCTAAAAGCCTCCTGTGGCCAGAGAGGAAAAGGGACTCTGCTCATGCTCCAGGATGACGATGATGATGATGATGATAATAATAATAATAATAATAATAATAATAATAATAATAATATTTATTATCCACCTTTCCCTCTAGATCAAGCCAGAGAACAACACTAAATAAAATGCAATACATAAAATTAGTTAAAAGAGCATATAAAACCAATACAATATTATAATAACAATCACAATATCTTAAAATTCTTAGGTTTAAAATTCATCTGGGTAGGCCTGCCAGAAGAGACTAATCTTTACAGCTGTCTTAAACTCAGAAAGAGCATTTAGCTGACGAATCTCCTCTGGCAGGCCATTCCACAGTCTGGGGAAGGCAGGTGAACAGTTGGGTAACAGTTACCAGCCTAGTTGTGGCTGACTGGAGAAGACCCTTCACAGAGGTACCTGAGTGTGCGGGGCAGATTGTCCAGGAGAAGGTGATCCTGCAGGTAACCTGGACCCAAACCATGTACGGCCTTAAAGGTAATAACCAACACTCTATTCTTCGCCAGGAAACTAATTGGCAGCCAGTGAAGAGATTTTAAAATTGGTGTAATGTGGAACTAGTTGAAGTTTCTGGACTAGGCACAAAGGTAGCCCTATGTAGAGCGCATTGCAGAAGTCAAGCTTCGAAGTTACCAGCGCGTGCCCCGGACACCCTTTTTATGTCTATCTCGCTCATTTAGGTCTGAGAGCTGACACTGGAAACAGCTGTCAGGGAGGTGGCTGAGTCTTGCCAGGGGCTGGTCTCAAGCACGGCCCAGCACGGCCCAACCTTTCCTCTCCCTGCTCAGCAACAGCACCCCACCCCCACCATCCTTTCTGTCCATCTCTGCTGCATTTCAGGCACAGTCCAGAAGCTGAAGGGCAGCCATGGGAAGGGCAGAAGGAAGGGGGGCTTCTGTTATAACCCCCTTCCCAAAGCCAGTTATAACAGAGGAGGTCAGCATAGGGAGGGGGCAGAGGGACTCGGGGGTGGGTGGGGTGTCACTATTCTGGGCTCCTGTGGCTTGTCTCCCTCTTCCTTGCAAATGCGTTTCTTGGTTACCAACCAAGAAAGAGATCTTCAGGTTGTGGTGGACAGATTGATGGAAATGTCAACCCAGTGTGTGGCCACTGCAAAGAAGGCAAACTCCATGCTAGGCATAATTAGAAAAGGAACTGAGAATAAAACTGCCAGTATCATACTGCCTTTATACAAATCTATGGTGTTACGCTTAGAAAACTTATTGTAAACCTGGGGAAAGTGCATGAAAGGGCAACTAAAATGATCAAGAGGCTGGAGCAACTCCTCATGGGGAAAGGATGCAACATCTGGGACTCTTTAGCTTGGAAAAATGGTGGGTAAAAGGGAGACCTGATAGAGGTATACAAAATTATGCATGGTGTGGAGAAGGAGGATAGGGAGATATTTTTCTCTCTCATAATACTAGAAACTGGAGTCATCCCATGAAGCTGATTGGTGGGAGATTCAGGACAGATAAAAGGAAGGACTTCTTCACACAGAGCATAGTCAAACACTGGAATTCACTACCACAAAATGTGGTGATGGCCACCAATTTGGACAGCCTTAAAAGGGTGCTGGATGAATTCCAGGAGGAGAAGGCTAGCAACGGCTTCTAGTTCTGATGGCTGTGCTACCTCTAGTATCAAGGCAGTAGCCTGTATCACCAGTTTCTGGGGGACATGGGTGGTAGGGTGCTGTTGCACCAGTGTCCTGCTCGTGGGTTCCTTCCTGGTTGACAGCTGGTTGGCCACTGTGGGAACAGAATGCTGGACTATATGGACCTGTGGTCTGATCCAGCATGGCTTTTCTTATGTTCTCTCCCCTTTCCTGGGGTTAAGCCTAGCTGTGGCTGTCTGTGGCTGTCTTGGCATATCAGGGAAAGGCCCCTATCTGAATGGATGGAGTGTCACAGCTCACACTCTTGCATCAGCGCCAGAGGCCTGAGCATCAGAGGTCAATCCACAAGAAGCATGTTATCTCCCCCCACCCAGCCCCAAATAACCATCTTTGGAGCCTATGATATTTACAAGCAGAGGCAGGCTGTGTGGGGTGCAAAGACTGCTCAGCTGCTGCACCACCGCACACTCCGCCCAAGCACCCTCTGGGATAGGTCCTTTGCCCTCTGACTGAGACAATCTGCATGAGGACACCCACCCACTGTTTACTGGCCAACAGGAGAGCTGCAGCCACAGTTTGACCTAGGAAATAGGGGAGTCAATCCGGGTAGGAGGTGGGGGGAAGTGCATGAGCTAGCCGGTGATGTCATCGTCCCATCCCAGAGTTGCAGGGATCAGATCACATGTGGCAAACAGATGTGGACCCTTGGCTGCTCACAAGAGTCCCATGCTTTCTTAAGGATCACTGGATGTGCTTTCCCCAAACAACACCCATGTGGAAGTCAGCAGTACAGAACAAGGAGAGCAGCTGTCACCAAGTATGAATGCCATGTGGGTTGTTGACAAACATTCATTGTCTTTCATAGCAGTGTTATTCATTATCTTCCATGTGTGCTAACTGTAAGTGCAAAGCTGTCCGTCCTATATGTGCTATGAGCCAATAAGTTACAAGATTGTATTCCTGGAGGTGGGACAAGGGTGCTTCTGCAGGTGAGTTGGAGAGTTCTTGGAAGTCGAAAGTGCTTGATCTCATGATCAACCTTTGCAAGGACCTTCTGAAGTTAGCTGGAAGCCTGGCTGCGTTAGGGAGAGGCCCTCCTGAGGGGAAGGGCAGGAGCTATGACTGAGCTTGAAGCTCCTGTTTAGGTCCCTCTGCAGAGAGAGGTATGTTGAAGATAAGACACTAGAGCTAATGTTAGAGAGAATGATATAAATAGTGAGGTTTTGACATAGTTGAGCAGAGAGTTCCTGGAAGGATGAGAAACCCACCAAGGATAATTACTGAAGCTCTGCCAAACAGATAAATGTAAAATCTCAGTGATGACCATTTTGTTGGTTGAGAAGAATTGAATTTTAATTTTATTAAGAAAAGGCTAGCCCCTATTTCAATTATGTTTCTAATTAGCCTAACTGTATTGTATTTGGTGATATGTGTTGCTTGTTTCTCCATGGCAAAGCTTTGTTATTTTCTAAAACTGAGCAATAGACATAGATTTTATGGTACCACTTTGTGTTACTTGGCTTGAAGGGGGCTTCAGAGGGTGCAATCAGGGTCCTTGCTAGGTTCTTAAACGATCAGGGGTGCTAAGTTTGAATTGAAGCAGGGTTGAGGTCAGTGCACACCTCTGAAGTGTGTGTGTTTGTGTGTGTGTGTATAGATATGTTAGAAGTGTGCACTGACATTTCCCCCCTCGGCTTCAATTCAGACCTTCAGCAGTTTAGAAAACATCTCGCTTCTACTCTGGCCAATTTGGAGTCAGTTCACATTATTATTATTATTATTATTATTATTATTATTATTATTATTTATTTATATAGCACCATCAATGTACATGGTGCTGTACAGAGTAAAACAGTAAATAGCAAGACCCTGCCGCATAGGCTTACACTTCAGCTCAGTACCAAACTTGAGTCAAGGTTTGAAAACAGAGTCTTTGTCCTTCCTATTGACTGTCATGGGAAGTAATAATAAAAAAGCACCACTCACTTAATTTTTAAAATTGCACTGATGTTAGCAGCAGGGGAACATGGGTGGGAGGCTGCTTTTGCACTCATGTCCTGCTTGTGGGTGACTTACGGGCATCTGGTTGGCCGCTGTGTAAACAGAATGCTGGACTAATGGACATTGGTCTGATGCAGCATCAGGGCTCTTGTTATGATCTTGAATATAGAGTGCTTCTGAGCACAGGCAGAATGTTTTCCTTTCATCACAGAGCACTTACATTCCAATTCAATTCTCCTCCATACAACCATCTCTTCTCATTCTACCATCCTCCAGCAACTCCTCATAAAAACAGATGCCTTGTTTTGTGCTGCTCTCTGCTACCTGCTCCTTGTTATGCACAAGCTCTCATTGTATCTTCCTCCAGATAACTTTATTTGTGCCAAGACTTTGCTAGGATTCAGCCAAGGAGTCTGTTTTCAAAACTAGGGCTAATTACGTTGAAACTTTGAACATGTACTAAGTGCCTTCTGCTCACCACAGAAACTAACATTCATGCAAAAATGAAACATACACACACACACACACCCACACCCCAAATCATACATAGGACTGGGCTGAAAGGTTAGTCAATTTATTAGACTAGAATTCGGTGGGCAGCATATTAAACCTGCAGTGCCATGCTCACAAGTCAGAACTTATTTCTGAGTAAATATATGGAGGATCAGGGTGCAAAGGTAACTTGTGCTGGAATCCTATGCACACTTTCCTGGGAGTAAGCCTCATTATACATAATGGGGCTTATGTCTGAGCAGGCATACATAGGATTGTATGATTGAGCAGTATTTCTCTTCCCTCCACTCTCCCTCCCCGCAAAATCCCTATTTTTATTAAAGCTTTTTATTAGGAAAGATTCCAAAGAGCAGCAGTCACCACAGCAGCAGTGTCCAGGTGGCCCCTGGAATCCCCCCTCCAGGAAGGAAATTGCAATCAAACCCAATGAAAGGCAGGGAGGGAGCTCAGATATGAGAACATTAGAGCAGCCCTAATGCTGGATCAGACTGAGGATCCATCTAGTCCAGCACTCTGTTCACACAGTGGCCAACCAGCTCTTCACCAGGGATCCACAAGTAGGACATGGTGCAACAGCACCCTGCCACCCATGTTCCCCAGCAACTGGTGTATATAGGCTTGGTGCCTCTGATACTGGAGGTACCACATAACCATCAGGACAAGTAGCTATTCATGGCTTTCTCCAGGAAAGCCAACCCCCATTTAAAGCCATCCAAATTGGTGGTCATCATTACATCCTGTGGTAGCAAATTTCATAATTTAACTATGTGCTGGGTAAAGAAGTCCTTCCTTTCCTTTGTCCTGAATCTCCCACCAATCAGTTTCATGGGATGACCCCAGGTTAGTATTATGGGAGAGGGAGAAATATGTCTTCCTATCCACATTCTCCACACCATGCATAATTTTGTCCACCTCTATCATGTCTCCCCTTAGCCTCCTTTTTACCAAGCTAAACAATCCCAGTTGATGCAACCTTCCCTCATAGGGGAGATGCTCCAGCCCCTGGATCATTTTAGTTGCCCTTTTCTGTACTTTTTCCAGCTCTACCATATCTTCTTTAGGTGTGGTGACCAGTATTCTAAGTGTGGGTGCACCATAGATTTGTATAAAAGCAGCGTGCTACTGGTAGTTTTATTCTCAATTCCTTTTCCAATAATGCCTTCTGAGTCACCATTTCCCCTGGTCCCTGGGGGGCCTTCCTGACAGCAAGGCCCGCTCTGAACCCCTGGTGTGTGTCTTTCCATCAGCTGTGTGCAGAACCTGCAACAGGTATCCAAAGGAGGGTGAGGGTGGGCCCCTCATCTCATGGCCAGCAGAGGAGCCCCCTCTGGAAAGAAGTCTGGCTCTGTTTTCCACAATAGCCCAAGGGCTGCTGGGAGGGGCCCTCTTCTTCCCCCCAACTCTAAACAAAAAGCAAACTGGAGAACTTATCTCAGGGGCAAAGTACAGAATGGCCCTGGTTCAGTCTCCATCAGGCAGGGCTGGAAAGACCCCGTGGAACCCCTGAGAGCCCCGCCCAGTCAGCGCAGACCAGGTGCAGCTCGGTGGGCCAGGCAGTACTTTATGGGGAGGAGGGGGAGAGGCAGGGCTGCCTTCCTATGAGGCAGAGTGAGGCTCTTGCCTCAGTCAGTAGAATGGGTGGTGGTGGTGGCATTACAGACTGGCAAAGACTAAAATTCTTAATTTTATTTCACTGTGCTAAGTGGGCGGGGAGAGCAGGCACAACACTTGGATTTTCTGCCTCAGGTGCCAACATGTTTTGGCTGACTTGGGGAGGGGAAGCCCCCTCCCCCCCACTCCTCATATCAAGCTGTGCTCACAGACTCTGCTGGGCCAGCGAGCAGGTGGCTGGGCCTGGGGGCGGGTTGAGGCCTGTAGCAGCCACTGCCTGAGCTAGCACTTTTGCAGGCAGCTGATGAGGCACTGAGTTGTGGGGCAGCAGGGGTGGGGTGGGGAGGCATTCCATGGATGGCGTCTCCTCATTTCTCAGCCTAAAGAGGCAGGTCCTGACAGATCTGTTTGTCTGGGCTGGGAGAGTTGGGAGGCGGTGGGCGACAGTTATTTGCCTGCGAGGGGAACTGGCCCCTTCTGGAGTGAGGGCTGTGCTTTTCACTGCAAGAGCCCCATGGCCCTATGGGGTCCACCCTAGTGTGGTCCCCCTATTTCAGGCTGTCTGCTCCATGCCATTCCTTCCTTGCTTTGCATGGGCTGAAGTCTTTGCCCTTTTCTTGGAGCATCGTCAGGTTTGGAGCACCCCAGGCAGCTGGCACAGAGACACAGGGGCTTTTGTCTGCCTCTGTCCTGGAAACGGGATCCTGGCGGTGACACTGGACTCCAGCAGGGGTGGGAGGAAGCAGCCATCCACGGCCCAGGCCTCTCTGACAGAGCTTGAAGTGTGTGTGTGTGTGTGTGTGTGTGTTGGGAGTGGGGGGACGGACCACAACAAGTCAGCTTCAGCCCAGGGGCCCTGCCCAGCATGGAGCTCCAGGGGGATGAAATGCCTCCTCCCCACATGCTGGCACAGTGCCCCTACCATAGCCCAGCACAGTGGCCAGGATTAGGCTCAGCTGACCAAAGCTTTATTTAGACTCATTTCCCTCCAGGGTGTTGAATGGCTGATCTCTTTCTAATTGTTCTGTTCTAATCCCTCAAAGGGATTAAAGTACTGGAGAGAGGGGGAGATCTGAGAAGGCTGGGGTCAATGGGCTCTGATAGGGGTGGGGAAGAGGGCACAGATGGTGCCATAATCACCTCCATTAGCCCCCTCCCTGCCCACAGAGTTCCCCTCTCAGTGACAACTGCGATGCAGCACTTTTCACTTTTCCAGCGCTTTCATTGCCCTTTTCCTCATGGCAACCCTTTGAGGTAACCCACAGTCCCATTTTACAGATGGGGCCCTGAGGGAGAACGGCTTGTCAAGGCCATACAGTGTGTTTGTGGCAGAGACAAGACTTGAACCCATGGCACTTTGAGACAGGTGCACTCGTGGGGGGATGGATGGATGGTGCCCCAGGAACTAGCCCTGTGGTCCTTTCAACTGGGAGGGGCTCAGCTGTTTATGAGAATATCCCACCTGCCTGCTTTGCCTCCAGTGCGCTTAAGGAACCTTGCCTTTGGTCTGAGGTGAGGTGTGGGGAGAGAAGGTTCCACACAACCAGTAAGCAGCCACCTCCCCACACTGCCTGGAAGACATTCAAGAGATCTCCACAAGCGTGACCTGATTCCAGGACCCCTGTTGATGATTTGGCCAAAGGGGGAAGGAAAAAAGTCCTGTTGCGGTCAGAGATGGGAGCCCCCTCTGCCCTGCCACAAATCTTGGCTTCAGAGGTCAAGCTGGTGGGGAACGAACAGCAAAGAGACATTTGCATACATGATTGCAAGCAGCAACAAGAGAGCAGTAAAGCTAGCTGGGTGGTGAAACACGGAGCAATGGGTGGCGCTCCAGATGCTTTAACCTGCAGGTCCCATCAGCTCTAGCCAGCAAAGCCAATGTGAGGGATCCTGCTGGGAGCCATAGGCCAAAGCATCTGGAGGGTGACCAGGTGCTCACCCATCTATGCAAACGAGCCCTGGATGGGGTGGGGGACGGTAACCAGTGCTTAGAGTGGGTCAGATCAGCCCAGCTATGATTTCATACCACCAGAGGGAACCCCAGAGCCACAATCAGTAAACTTTGTGATGCTTTCTTTGGCCAGTGACATAGAAAATGAGGCAGGTTGGACTCATGCTAAAGGGGTCCAGGAAAAGAACTTCCCCCAGCATGAATTTAATGGAATTGTCTTAATGTGGGTTGAGGGTTTTAATGGAATTGTTTTATATGTTATTGTAAAGCGACTCTATGCCAGAAATGGTGAGGCGGCGCTATAAAAATGCTTTAAATAATAAATAAATAAATAAATGAACCTCATGAGACTGACCAGATGGAGAATTCACCACCACCCCCGAAATCCTCCATTTTTTATGACTGAGCTTGTAGCCCCCAAAATAGCAGTGGCTTGCCTGTGAAAGCTACCGCAAAGTCTGTTTTTATATGTGCTCTTCCAAGTTATTGGCAATCCCCACTAGACTAACCTTTTGGAAATGCTCTTTACCACAAAACCATTGCTAAAGACATTGCAATTTGGAGTGTACTGAATGTCCAAAAAGCAAACAAAATAGGTCATATCCTTGCAAGCATAGACCAAAGCAGAAGTTTCCATTCCACTTATACATTTTCCAGTCAAAGCTGCAGGAAATTCTCAAAGTTTTGGCCACTTAGAATTTGTAATTCACTCTGAATAAAATAAGTGAGGCAGATGTGTGTGTATGTGTGTACCAACTTCTGGTGGAGTAGGAATAGGCAAGGTTTCATGTTCTTCAGAATTCACAAAGCTTACAATTTTAAAAAGTTTCACAGGACCAGCCAAGACTTAAAGAGGGAAAGTTCTGTATAATTTAGAAATGTGCTTAACCTACTACAAAATCAGGCCCCAAGGTTTATTATGTGTCCCTCCCCCAAATAAACATGGTAGCTACAGGTTATAACAAAGTCTCGCATTCTTCGAGTGCTTTCAGATGAGGCTTTTATGGTGCCATGGCCTTGCTTCATACATGGAATTTTATGAGGGCTCCAGATGTCATCTTCTTCAATAATCTTCTCATGGTTTCCCACTGCTTCCCAGTTATTTTTCTTACTATAGAGATTCTATTAAGGAGAGAAGGAGCTACACCTAGGAAAAAGAAACCAAATGCAAAGTTACAAGATGGGGACACTTGTCTCAGCAATAGTACAAACAAGAAGGATTGAGGAATTATTGTAGATCACAAGCTGATTATGAGCCAATAGTGTGACATGGCTGCAAAAAAAGCAAATGTTATTTTGGGCTGCATTAATAGAAGTATAGCTCACAAACTACATGAGATACTGGTTTCCATCTATCTGGTATTGGTTAGGCCTCATCTTGAGTATTGTGTTTAGTTCTGGGTTACAACACTTCAAGAAGGATGCAGACAAGCTGGAGCGTGTTCAGAGGAGGGCAACCAGGATGATCAGGGGTCTGGAAACAAAGCCCTATGAGGAGAGACTGAAAGAACTGGGCATGTTTAGCCTGGAGAAGAGAAGATTGAGGGGAGACATGATAGCACTCTTCAAGTACTTGAAAGGTTGTCACACAGAGGAGGGTCAGGATCTGTTCTCGATCCTACCAGAGTGCAGGACATGGAATAATGGGATCAAGTTACAGGAAGCCAGATTCCAGCTGGACAGCAGGAAAAATTTCCTGACTGTTGAGCAGTACAACAATGGAACCCCTTACTTAGGGATGCCATGGGCTCTCCCACACGAGAGGCATTCAAGAGGCAGCTCAAAAACCATCTGTCAGGAATGCTTTAAGGTGGATTCCTGCATTGAATGGGGTGGGTGGGTTGGACTCAATGGCCTTATAGGCCCCTTCCAACTCTATTATTCTGATTCTATGAGTGTGTGTGTGTGTGTGTGTGTGTGTGTGTGGAGTGAGAGCATGAGAGAGCAAGAGAGAGAGGGAGAATTGAAAACAGTGAAGTCAGAAGGCAATTGAATGCAGAAAGTACTCACAGTGACAATCACATCATTAACAGCAGCCATTCATAAAACTTTCCTTCTTACGGTTTATAATTTGCATCTGTTTATTTATTACATCCCAGTTGCTGGAGCTCTCTGGGCGGTTCACTACACCGCTCCTTCCAAACCACCGCATGTATTGCATCTAAACCTGAAATCCTTGTTAACACTCCATGCACCTGACAAAGTGGGCTGCAGTGTACGAAAGCTTCTGCCAGAATAAATGTGTGAGTCTTTCGTACCACAAGACCCATTATTGTTTCTGCTGCAACAGACCAACACAGCCGCCTTCTGGAGATTTCATTATAATATCAGTTCAGTGTAAGAGATCATGATCCAATGCCCATGCATCTCATTTCACTACACTGGGATGTGGCCCCTTCTGCTCCTCCCCCCTCGCCTCAGAACAAAAGTCTAGAAGAAAAACCCGCGTTTTCTCCGCTGGGTCAGCGCTGCAGCACCGCCCCCTGCTGCCTGGAAGGGGAATGGCCGTTGCAAGCTCCTCCGAGGCAGGCACTGCGCTCCCGTCAGGCAATACAAAAAGCCCTGAACTCACTTGGACCTCTGTCTGTTTCGGGCTGGGCAGCAGCCTTAGGGGGCGAGCAAACTTAGATAGATCCTAAATTCTGGCGGGGGGGGGCGGGGGGGCGGCGGAGAATTCGTTTAGCTGCCATTAACCATCGGCTGTATAACGACGCGCGCATCGTCTGTGTGCGGCTGCCGTGAAACAAAAAAAGAAAAGGGAAAGTCCGTGTTGGGGACCATTCGGAAAGGGTTGGGAAATAAGGCTGCCCATATCGAGGTGCCCCTGACACGCATCTGTGGCGTGTTGCACTTGCAATACTGTGGTCCGTGGTAGTGGCGGTTGCTCCTGCTGCACCCACCTTGCTTTGCGGGCTAGACAGAGGCCGCATTCCAAGGAGCGCCAGTCCCCACAATCCGGAAAGGACGCGCGTTCGTGGAGTCTGTTCAAAAACACGACAGATTCGCGTTGGGAAAAGTTCTTCTCGCGGCCAAAAGGAAGGACTTCTTTCTTCGCACAGCGCAGCGTTAAACTGTGGAATTCGCGACCACAAGGGGTAGTGATGGCCACCAATTTGGATGGCTTTAAACGGGGATTAGACACATTCATGGAGGAGAAGGCAGTCTAGGGCTACTAGTCCGCATGTTTCTATGCTCCCCCCAGGACCAGAGGCGGTAAGCCTCTGTACACCCGTGCTTGGAAAACGTGGAGGGGAGGGGCCTGCGACGCTCGTGTCCTGCGCGTGGCGGGGGAAGCCCCCTTGCGTGAATCCGATGTGGCATCAGAGCTCTTGGTCTGCTTTGCGGCGGGGTGGTGGTGGTGGTGTTAAACAGGAGAGGCGTTTATGCTCAGCCATGCTTCATGAGCTGCCCGCCGAGCCAGAGACGGAGCGCCCGCTGGATGAAGCATCTCCTTGGACCCTTCACGAGAGGCAGCACGGCTTCTTCCTTCTCCTGCAGAGTCAGGAGTGAAAGGCGCAGCCACCACCCTACTTAGATTGCCAGAGATATGTGAGGCTGCCAATGTTTCTGAGCATGTACTGAGTGCTGACGAATTATTCCCTACCTGGAATAGTGCTGGCTGCCCGCTTAAATTATAAATGAAGCTGTGGCCGAGATCGGCTCGGAGGGTCTCAGCCCTGACACCGAATTGTCTTGACGGGTGTCTGTCACTCACCAAGCTGGAGCTCCCACTGGGAGCAGGGTGTGTGAGGGTAGAACAGGTGCGCCGCCCCCACCCCCACCCCCGGCTGCCTGGTCTCTTTCCCCCGGGTGCTGCGTAGGCCCCCTGGCTGGGCGGAGTCAGCCTGGAGCAGCCGAGCAAGGAGCGCCAGAAGGCGCTAGGACCCAGTCCCTCTGCCGGGACCCCATTGTCTGTTGCCCGGCGGGGAGGAGAGAGGCGGCGCTAGGGCCCAGCGGACTCGGCCATGGGCTCGCCTCTCTTCCATTGTCTCGCCGCCGCTCCGCTCCGCTCCGCGCGGAGGGTCTCGGCGGCTTCTGGCGGCTCTCGCTCCTTCTCCGGGTCGGATCGCGGTGCCGCGGCGCGGGACGCAGCTTGCGCACAGGGACCTCCCTTCCCCTGGCCTTGGCGCTATTGACCTCGCGGGATGGGGCCGCCGCTGCTGCTGCTGGCGCTGGGCGCGCTGCTTTGTTCCGCCGCTGCTGCTGGCGAGGCTCGCGGGGCGCGGAGCTGCGCGGAGAGCCGGCAGGCGCTGGCGGGTCGGGGCTTCGCGCTCGCCTCGCTCCCACCCAGCCTCATCTCGGGTAAGAGGATTTGCCCGCAGCGGCACCTCGGAAGCCCCCCGACGCCCCCCGCCATATTCCACTCCCCCGCACCGGGGCTCCGAGCGCGCTTCGACCAAACTTTCTTGGGGGTCCTCAGCCCGGAGGGGGGCGGGTGTGCCTCTCGGCGCGCCACGCTGGATGGGGTGAGCCTCGTGGAGGAGATCCGCCACGCCACCCCGTCCCCAGCCTGCTTCTGTTTTGGGAGTTTCTTGAACACAAGTTGCTTGGAGGGGGCGCCTCTTAAATCCCCTTCCTCGCTTCGGCGGGGCGTTTTCTCCACCAGGACGTTACCCGAAGGGAGGAGCGGGGAGGAGGCAGGCCGGCAATGATACCTATCCGTCCGAAGAGCTGCTCAGGACCTCACAAACAGCTCCCCCCCACCCCGGTCCCCAGACTGGGTTGCCTCTGCTCAGCTCCGCTCCCCTTCTCCGCCCCCCAAAACGAATCCAATAGCTCCTCCTCTCCGTTCCCCTGGGGAGGGGGACACTCCATGCCTCTCTCCCCCCCCCCCCGAAGGACTCTCCAGTTCTCTGTGGGTAGTGAAGGCTCATAGCTCTGATTTCTGTAGGGCTGTAAATCTATTCTGGGGTTCAGTTAGAACCAGTCAAAACTCTAAAAGAACTATCCAAGGTCCTGAAAACAATGTTTGGAAAGGGGTCGGGACATTGGACCGCTCCTTTAGAGTTCTGGCTGGTTCTGGCCAAAACCAGGAGTGGATTCACAGCCTCAGTGAAATCTGAGCCGCCAGCTTCCACTAGTTGTCTATATGGGCGGTGGGGGGGGGGGCAGAGAGAAGGAGAAAGCAAGGAAGGAATGGCCCTTTCAATGGCTTTATCATCATGTAAATTATTTTAGCCCACCCCAAATTATTCTGAAGTGGTCTGGGCAACTTAGATTGAAGCCATCCAGTGGGTGTGAAGGAAGAAGCTGGGGAGGGGAAGGAGTGAAATAATCCCCCCCCCTGCAAAGAAATTGTTGAGCCGCTTGGTGGAGTAGGAAGTGGGGCTGGGGGAGGCAGACTGACTCACTCTCCCCCCTCCCCGCCAGGAGAGCACCTGCGCATCTGCCCCCAGGACTACACATGCTGCGCCAGTGAGACGGAGGAGCGCCTCAGTGAACAAAGCCAGGGGGACCTGCAAGCCCTGGTGGGGGGAGCCGCTGCCTTCCTGCTCAGCACCCTCACCTCCCGCCAGCGTCGCTTTCAGGGTGAGAGGGGAGGGGTCCTGGCACCCTCCCAATCCTGTTTTCTGTGGGGCTCACCCTGTCCATTGGACCTGCTTGATTGGGCTTCCTGGAGCACCCAGGAGTCCTGGCTCCTCCATAAGCCTCCCTGTCCTTCCCTTAATTGCTCCCCCCCCCATCAGCCTCTGCCTTTTGACCTTCTGCTGCTGCATCTGGCACTGCAAGGGAGCTCTGGGGCGGGGTCCTCTGTCCTCTCCTCTGGGCACATATTCTAAAGGCACGTGCACCCTGCCACCCCAACCCCCACTAGGCACCCAAAGCCCTCGTTTCCAATTTCTGCCCACCCCTCTCCAACCTGTCCACACCCTCCTCTAATTGTTCAGTTTATCTACAGTAGGTGCTGGGGCTAGAGCCTACTTGGTAGCCCTTCAGTCCTCTAGGAGCCTGGGATGGCTATGGCTGGTGGGGAAGAAAAGGCCATCTGCACATGCTTGGGAGCCTTCTAATTTTATTACCTTGCATGATTTCTGGGACTGAACTTGGGCTCCCATGAAACCAACCTCTCCGCGATGTCTTTCTTCCCATCTGCAGATTTCTTCCGGGAGCTTCTTGCAGGAGCTGAGCACTCCCTCCAGGCCATGTTCACCCGCTCCTACGGGCGACTGTACTCTCAGCATGCCCGTCTCTTCCAGGGACTCTTTGTGGAGCTGCGACGTCACCTCCAAGGGGCCCGGCCTGGCCTGGACGAGGCCCTAAGCGACTTCTGGGCTCGCCTCTTGGAGCGGATGGTGCCACTGCTCAACCCCCAGTATAGCTTCCCTGAGGGCTATCTGGAATGTGTGGGGCGCCAGGCAGATGGTCTGAGGGCCTTTGGGGACAGTCCTCGCCAGCTCCGAGTGCAGGTGACCTTTTCCCTTCTTCAGGGCCCCCTCCTCCTGAGCTGCTGGTACCTGGTACACAGAGCCCCTCCTGAGCAGCAGCCATCCCACTCCCCCACCCTCGCTGTCCACCCACCTCCAAATAAATCCTCACACGGAGTTCCAATCCTTCTTGGGATCCCGTATCGTTCATTTACCACCAGAAAAATCCTTTGGTTCCTCCTCCCTTGAGACCTCTGATGCTCAAACAGCCCAACATGACCTCTCCTGGGTAGCCTGGCCATGCCCAAACTCACATGTGAAGTGTGTGTGTGTGTAAGAGGGTGATGTCATTTGGAGTCTGACACACTTCAGGCCATTGAAATCAGTAAGGTTCAATCCTCATAAGTTTGGAAAATGAAACAAAGATGACCAAGGACTAGAAGTGAAGTCCTTCATGTACCTAAAAGGTGTCACACTGAAGAGAGCTGCAGCCTGTTCTCTCTAATCGAAGACTGTAGGACATGGAAGTACAGGCAGACAGAATTTGGTTGATCATCAGGAAGAACTTCCTAATGGCCAGAGACAATGGAACCAACTGTGTCAATCCTTTCAGGGGGCCCTGGGGAGCTTCGCCCTCCAGAATCTGGCTCACTAACCCGCCAGCTGCCCCAACTCAGTCTGTATGAGTCGGGCAACTCACAGATTTCTGTCCCTGCCCCCAAAATCACCATTAACGGAAATTGCAGTGACAATTTGCACAAATTGTAACCGTAATTTGCAGAACTTGCAGCTGTAAATGGCTTAATTTGCACAAATTCTGCCTGCAATTTGCACAAAATTAAGTAATTTACAGCTCATTCCTGCCCCCAGAAATAAACCCCTGCCTGTCTTCAAGAGGCCTGTAGGTGGCGCCTGTTGTCAGGTGGTTTCCCACCCATGCACCTATCCTGCTCTGATCGGCAGTGGGGTCTGCAGCAGGGAGCAGCACCTTGAGGTCCTGGCCCAACCTGTTTGGGGAGAGATGCTGCTTCTCTGTTCTGAGAGGGCTGTGTAGCAGCTGTTCCTCTTTTTATGCCAGCATTTGAGGAGTGCCTCAGTCAATAGATCCTTTGCGCACACAGCAGCCACTGCTGCTGCCGCCAAGCACGTGCAGAGATGGCTGTGACTCCACCTGTGCAGTGGGCCTTTGGGTGCTGGGTTGTGTTGTGTGGGGCAGAGGGGGAAGTCAGTTTAGCAGTGGAAAGCATTTCAGAAATGTGGTTTCATGCATGCTTGACCATGTGGCCTGGACTGAAAACCAAGAGTTATGTCAGGTAGACAGGATGTAAACAGGATGTAAACATTTATCATAAGTAAAGAAACTGGATTTCCTGACTCATCTGAGTCCTGCATCAACTCTGGGCACAGATGGCTACCTGTGTGTGCTCCCCAGGCCCTCTGAATGGCAAGCACGCCACTCAATCCTTTCCTTTGCAGCTGCTCACAGTTCCTCTCATTGCATCACTAGGTCTCCATGCTATGGGGTGGGGGGCATGTGTCTGTGTGTGAGCTGGTGTGCAGTGCTGCTCTGACTGCTCTTCCCCCTCTCTTCTGCTTCTCTCCAGGTGACCCGGGCCTTCATTGCCGCTCGGGCCTTTGTTCAGGGCCTGGCAACTGGGCGAGATGTGGTTGCCCAGGCAGTCAAGGTGAGGGGGCACTGCCTCTGGCTGTGGGATGCTGATGCTGTGCCCTCCAGCATCAGATAGCATATGTGGTGATTTGGGAGGGGAGGGGCAGGTGAGACCCTCCTGCCCACCCTACCCCTGTTTGCGCCATGTCTCTTGACTTTCCCATACCTGTCTCACCTCCTCCACCACCCCGTTAGCTGGCAAATGCCCTCCCAGGGCTACCCCAAGTCTATGAACTTTCTAGATTTCCTTCTTAACCAAAGCCCACACAATGCTGTATGAAGGGCAATAACAGAATACCTGCAAAGGTGCCTGGTCAGTTATACAACCGTATAAGGTGATCCCTCCCCAACCTAGTTCAGCAGCAGACAGAACATCCCTCCTATGGGGTGGAGGTGTTTCAGCACCTGCTGTGAACATTGCTGTCTCCTGAACTAGCCAATAGCAACAGCAAACCCCAGAACTTATTGGAGTGAGGCAGCCTGAAACACCTGGCACTCCATCTCCTCAGGAAGTTTCATTGGCAGACAGTGCAAGACTTAATGGAGCGCTTCAACCCTTCGCTATGTTTTGACAACAGAGACAGAGGTGTTCTATCTGCGATCTATATTTGCTGTTAGCTGTGCAATCTGTGGAGAATAGGTTCTGATAATAATGTTTGCTTTAAACGGGTGGAGTGCATGTGGCCTCAGGATGGGATCTGGCCCACAGTGCCTTCTGATCCAGTCTGTGCCCCCCCTCATCCCCCCGCCCACAGTAAGAACTAGGCTTTGAAGAAAAGGTTCTTTTCTAAGACTACATGCGACATGGTGAGATTTTGATTAGCAGCATGCGAGAGAGACAACAGAGAGGAAGATGGGGAGAGAGAAGTGTGTGTGTGTAGGGAAAGGAAATAGCTTGTCCCTACCCACTGTCAGCTCTGGCCCCACCCAGCGCTAGTATGCAGCCCCTGGGGGAATGTGGCCACTGATATGAAAAAGCTTCCCAAGCTCTGCTTTCGGTGGCAGCACAAGATGTCCCACAGCCTGAGGTGGGAGAGTGTGCACAGCTCCCTCTCTGAAGAGGCCACTCAGCCAAGTGATCTCTTGTTCCGGGGACTCTCCAAGAACAAGAGATTGGGCAGGCTGGCAAGGAAGCTGCTTCCCACTCCCCTGCTTTAGCATCTGCTTCAGCGGGTGATCCGTGGTCCTCCCAAACCACAGTCTGAGCAGGAGAGACACCCTGCCTCATGGGAGGGCCAGCCCTGTCTGTTTCAAACAGTAGAAGACATTGGGAAAGTGTTTTATGTTATAAACAGTTTTGGTGAGGAGGAGGAGGAGGAGGAGGGTGGCTTTCCCTAGGCCTCTTCCTCTCCATTCCAGTGGCTGTTTGGTGGGCTGGATGGAGCATGATCTGGCCTCTCACCCCATGTGCACCATCCTCTCCATGAATGAATGGGGAGAGAGGGGGATACCAGCTTTGACTTCACCCACCAGCCCAGGCACTGTCCAGCACTGATCACCTGCCACATGTAACCCTCAGGGGCAAAACTTTTGGGGGGGCCTTCCTATAGGGCTTCCTAGATTGAGGTGTGCGCTCATTGCAAAACTTTGGTTCTCTGGAACTCACGTGAAGCAACGGAAAGCCTTTGGCTGAGAAACCGTCTCCCTTTCTGCCCCCTCTATTCCTGTGTGCTTTCATGTTTGGAGCAGCTGCGGGGGACACAGAATGCTCAGCCTGGCTCCCTTCTCTCTCCCCACAGCTGTCCCCCAGTGGGGAGTGCCGCCGGGCACACATGCGTCTCTCCTACTGCCCGCTCTGCCATGGAAGCCCAGCTCTTAAGGCTTGCAATGGATTCTGCCTCAATGTCATGAAAGGCTGCCTGGCAAGCACCACCGAAATGGACCCCGAATGGGAGCGATTCCTCGGTGAGATTGGAGGGTGTGGGGAGCATAAGGTTGGTGGGGTGGGGGAGCAGGGTTGTGTTCATAGAGGGGACCCACTGGAATAGCCCAGTGCTGCGGGGAGACCTTTCCCTCAAGCAGGTTCCTCTCACAGTGGAGCAGCTTGCAGGGGGGCTCAGCGTGGTGCTGTGGCAGAGCAATGGACGCGGGCACAACTCCCCGCTCAGCCGTGGAGCTTGCTGGGGGCCCATGGACCAGCCTTGCTGTCACTGTCTAAGTGCAAGACCCCATCGCCCACAATGTAACCCTCTCCCCTTCTTTTCCTTCCTCCAAGATGCACTGACCCAGCTGGCTGAGCGTCTCGGAGGACCCTTTAACTTTGAGTTGGCGGCTGACTCAATTGGAGTGAAGATCTCCGAGGCTATCATGTATCTGCAGGAGCACGGCATGCAGACATCAGCCAAAGTGAGCATGGTACACCCTTCTGCATGTGTTGGGGGGCGGCGCAGCAGGGAAATGCTGACCATTCTCCTTTTAAGATTGCACCACCACCACCAACCCGCCCCCAGAAGTGGATGACTACATGTAAAGTACAAAAACAGGGCATGTTGTTGCTTGAGACAGACAAGCTGGCACCTCTGTTCCACAGGCAGAAGCCCACCTGGTTGGCAGTAGAATCTGGCTTTAGCTGGGGACAGGAGAGCATTCTCTACTGCACCTGAGGGAGCAGCAGGCTAGGTAAGGGGCCCTGGGTAGGCCATGTGGCACCTCCCCTCGAAGTCTCATCCGTGCTCCCCTTCCCACCCTATCCTAGCATCTACTGCTGCAGGCAGCTGCCTCATTCTACCTAATTTCTCATTCTGCCTCATTTCTAGGCCCAGCATAGAAAACCAAAACAAACAAAAAAGGCTAAAGTATTGCTTGTAAAACAGACTTGGAAGGCTAAATGTGTTTCTGAAACTCACAAGCCCTTATGAGACAGGTTAATCTTTCCCATTCTATTTGACTAGCTTGTTCCCCAAACTTGAACAGGGGTATCTGAGATTCACCAGATCAAGAGAGAATGCAATGGCTTTAAAGGACAGACCCCACTCAAGGATAGACTTGCAAATCTTTACCAAATGTGTTTGGCTTTAAGAATAGATTATATATAGGTTGTGGTCCTTGAAACTTTTCTCAGGTTAAATAATACAAAGTGGTACTACAAAACATACATTTATTGTTCACACAGTATTGGAGAATAACAGAACTACGTAATGATAAACATGTAAAACAAATTTCTGCATACAATGCAATTAGGACAATTAGAAGCATAATAGAAATCATGGCTAGCATATATATATATATATATATATATATATATATATATATATATATATAATTACTGTTCTGTTCTTTTCAACCCACAAATCTCTCATCGTTAAGAGTTCCCTGCTATCAAGGGGCCTTGCTAGACCTACTGGGGAATCCATGTGGGAGGAGGGGCCAGCCTGCGCTAAAAGTCCTGCTAGAAGGACCTATCGCATCCACCATTTTTTTTTAGTTTAAAGGGGCCGTGTGCGCAGGAGTGCACCACCGGAAAAGGTAGGTGGTTTTTTTTTAAAAAAAAATGGGTCCCCTGCTCCCCCTTCCCCCAATTTCCACTCCTCATGATCTCCCCTAGCCTCCAATCCACCGATCTCCTAATGTCCTCCATTTCCCACCCCCATGTCCCCAGCCTCCGTTTCCCACCCCCTCATGTCCCCTGGCCTCTGTTTTCCACCCACCCCATGTCTCCTGGCCTCCATTTCCCACCCACCCCATGTCCCCTGGCCTGCGATCCTGCCGCCGCCGAGTCCCCAGCGTGCATAGAATCATAGAATCATAGAATAGCAGAGTTGGAAGGGGCCTACAAGGCCATCGAGTCCAACCCCCTGCTCAATGCAGGAATCCACCCTAAAGCATCCTTGACAGATGGTTGTCCAGCTGCCTCTTGAATGCCTCTAGTGTGGGAGAGCCCACAACCTCCCTAGGTAACTGATTCCACCGTCGCACTGCTCTAACAGTCAGGAAGTTTTTCCTGATGTCCAGCTGGAATCTGGCTTCCTTTAACTTGAGCCCGTTATTCTGTGTCCTGCACTCTGGGAGGATCGAGAAGAGATCCTTGCCCTCCTCTGTGTGACAACCTTTTAAGTATTTGAAGAGTGTTCTCATGTCTCCCCTCAATCTTCTCTTCTCCAGGCTAAACATGCCCAGTTCTTTCAGTCTCTCTTCATAGGGCTTTGTTTCTAGACCTCTAATCATCCTGGTTGCCCTCTTCTGAACACGCTCCAGCTTGTCTGCGTCCTTCTTGAATTGTGGAGCCCAGAACTGGACACAATACTCTAGATGAGGCCTAACCAGGGCCGAATAGAGAGGAACCAGTACCTCACGTGATTTGGAAGCTATACTTCTATTAATGCAGCCCAAAATAGCATTTGCCTTTCTTGCAGCCATATCACACTGTTGGCTCATATTCAGCTTGTGATCTACAACAATTCCAAGATCTTTCTCGTTTGTAGTATTGCTGAGCCAAGTGTCCCCCATCTTGTAACTGTGCCTTTGGTTTCTATTCCCTAAATGTAGAACTTGGCATTTATCCCTATTAAATTTCATGCTGTTGGTTTCAGCCCAGCACTCCAGCCTATCAAGATCACTTTGAGTTTTGTTTCTGTCTTCCAGAGAATTAGCTATCCCACCCAATTTTGTGTCATCTGCAAATTTGATCAGCGTTCCCTACACTTCCTCGTCCAAATCATTAATAAAAATGTTGAAGAGCACTGGGCCCAGGACTGAGCCCTGCGGCACCCCACTCGTTGCCTCTCCCCAGTTTGAGAAGGTTCCATTGATAAGTACTCTTTGAGTCCGATTCTGTAGCCAACTGTGGATCCACCTAATAGTTGTTCCATCTAGCCCACTTTTAGCTAGTTTGTTAATCAGAATGTCATGTGGTACTTTGTCAAAAGCTTTGCTGAAGTCAAGATATATGACATCCACAGCATTCCCACAGTCCACAAGGGAGGTTATCCTATCAAAAAATGAGATCAAATAAGTCTGACAGGATTTGTTCCTGACAAATCCATGTTGGCTTCTAGTAATCACTGCATTGATTTCAAGGTGTTTACAGATTGACTTCTTTATAATCTGCTCCAGAATTTTCCCAGGGATGGATGTCTGTCTGACTGGTCTGTAGTTCCCAGGTTCCTCCTTTTTGCCCTTTTTGAAGATAGGGACGTTAGCCCTCCTCCAGTCGTCCGGCACCTCACCCGTCTTCCATGATTTTGCAAAGATAATAGACAAAGGCTCTGAGAGTTCTTCCGCTAGCTCCTTCATTACTCTTGGATGCAGTTCATCGGGCCCTGGAGATTTGAACTCATTCAAGGAAATTAGGTGTTCTATGACCATTTGTTTATCAATCTCAAACTGCAATCCTGCCCCCTCAACTTCTGCTTCACTTTTCCCAGGGGGGTCATAGACCCGCTTTTGGGAGAAGACCGAGGCAAAGTAGGAATTGAGCACTTCAGTCTTTTCTTTGTCATCTGTTATCAATTTGCCATCCTCATTAAGCAGTTGAACCACCATTTCTTTCCTCTGTCTTTTACTACTCACGTATCTGAAGAAAGCCTTTTTATTGCTTTTAATGTCCCTCGCTAATCTCAGCTCATTCACAGCTTTAGCCTTCCTGACGCCATTTCGGCACTTCTGCGCCACTTGTCTGTACTCTTCTTTTGTAGCCTGGCCTTCCTTCCACTTCCTATATGTATCCCTTTTTGTTTTCAGTTCATCAATAAGCTTTTTGTGGAGCCTCATTGGTTTCCTCTGTTGTCTTCTATCTTTTCTCCTTGTTGGAATTGTTTGTAACTATGCCTTTAAAATTTCATTTTTTAAATACTCCCACCCATCCTGCACTCCTTTTCTCTTTAGGCTCCCTTGCCAAGGGACCTTACTTATTATAGTTCTGAGTTTATTAAAATCAGATTTCCTAAAATCCAGAGTACGTGTATGGCTACGCTCGACTTTTGTCTCCTTCATAATCAAGAATTCAAGTATGACGTGGTCACTTTCCCCCAGAGTTCCCGTAACTGCCACTTTATCCACTAAGTCATCCCTATTGGTCAATAACAAGTCAAGGATTGCCGATCCTCTAGTTCCTTCCTCCGCTTTCTGTAGGAGAAAGTTATCACCCGTACATGTCAGGAATTTCTTGGAAGGGCCGCTTTTGGCAGTAATGGTCTCCCAACAGATATCAGGGTAATTGAAGTCCCCCATCACTACTACATCACACTTCCTTGAAACACTGGCAATTTGTTTCTCAAAAGTTTCGTCCTCGTCTTCTCCTTGATTGGGTGGTCGGTAGTAGACTCCGATTATCATATTCTTTTTATTCCTTGCCCCATTTATTTTAATCCAGATGCTCTTGACGGGGCTCCCAATCTCATCTGCCTGTATTTCTGTGCAGGGATAGGTATTTTTAACATATAGTGCAACTCCACCTCCCTTTCTATTTCTTCTGTTCTTTTTGAACAAGTTATATCCTTCAATTGCTGTATTCCAGTCATGGGAGTCATCCCACCAAGTTTCAGTTATACCTATCAAGTCGTATTTGCCTTCATGTAATAAGAGTTCAAGTTCATTCTGTTTGTTTCTCATTCTCTGGGCATTAGTATATAGACATCAAAGACCATGTGTTTTATAGTCTGGCTTTGTTCCTACCTTGTTGCAGACACTATTTTGGGACACTGTTGGAGCTGTTCTCTGTACTGTGGTGCATTGGCCTTCATCCATTGTTGCCTCAAAATTTACGTCTCCCACCCCCATAAGATTCAGTTTAAAGCCCTCCTGATGAAGTTCTTCATGCTGTGGCCGAACTCATTCTTTCCAGCCCTTGTGAGGTGCAACCCATCCCTTGCCAGCAGTCCATGTTCCAAGTAGCGTAGCCCGTGGTCCCAGAATCCAAAACTCTCACGATGGCACCACCTTCGAAGCCAGTCGTTCATCCGGAGTATTTTCCCCCCCTTTCTAATCCTCTTCCAAGAACCGGGAGGATGGATGAGAAAACAACCTGGGCCCCAAAGTTCTTCAGTTTCCTTCCCAGAACTTCAAAGTCTGAAATGATTTCTTCGTAGCTCTGCTTGGCGACATCATTTGTTCCCACATGGATGAGAAGAAAGGGGTATGTGTCCGTAGGCTTTATGAGCTTCGGTAACCCTTCAGTCACATCTCTAATCTGTGCTCCAGGGAGACAGCACACCTGGCGAGTCCATGGGTCTTCACGACATACTTGGGTTTCAATCCCACGCAGCAGGGAGTCTCCCACAACGACTACTCTTCTCTTCTTCTTGGTTGACCTACCTTCTGTCTCTTGGTCACTGTTGCATGGTGTCTCCTGTACTTCTTCCTCTGCAAACTGTCCTTCAGTCTCATTCTCCAGAAGCTGAAAGCGGTTGCTTAACTCCAATGGCTCCACTGGTGCAGAACGCCCTCTAATTCCTCCTCTCCTAACTGTCACTCTTTTCCAGGGAGTTTCCTCTTCATTGGCTTTCCTCCCCTCAGCATACTCTACTTCTGCTTCAGCTGGCTGTTGTTCTTCAATCTCATGTGCTTCTTGTTGCTGTTGCAGTTCCACCATTCGGTCTAAGAACTCCTCGACTTCTCTTATTCCTTGGAGGGTGGACACTCGCCGCTCAAGTCCTCTCACTTTTTCTTCCAAAAGTGCCACCAGCTTGCCCTTGTTGCAGGTATACGCCATGTTGAGCTCAGGCAGAAACACGAACATTGCACACCCTTTGCAGGTCACCACCTCTAGGGACTCCTTTCCATCCATAATGTCGATTTCTGCTTTGGTTTTTTTCCTTTTTGATTATAGTAGAATTGCCTTTGCTATGTTGTGTCCTCTCTGAAGGTACACAACTATATGAGGATGTCTTAAGGGAAAGTAATCTTTTGGGGGGGGGTTTGCTTTTGTTTGGTGGTGGGGTTTTTTTCTCTTTATGTTTTTCTTTTTTTCCCCCACCTCTTTTTTATTTTTATTTTTTATTATTATTTTTTATTTTGTTTATTTTTTTAGAGGCCTCCCCTTTGGCCTCCCCTGCCGAACTCCCCCTGTCAAACTCCTGTTTGCTCTTCCTGTTTGCTCGCTCCCTGGGAATCTGGCTTACTTTTATAGCTCCTACTTGAGCTGGGCCAGCTGCTCTTCCCTGCTTCTGCTTAGCTCCAAGTCAGGAACCAGAATCAATGTTCTTTGAGTTTGTGTTCCTCATTAGGTCATGTTAGGTCATATTCCAGGTGTCCTGTTTGCTCAGTATTGTTGCTTCTCATGCCCAACTTTGAGTTAGGACAGTTCTTATCAGCAGGTGCTACCACAAGATTTCAAAACAACTTTCCCTCCTAGTGGACACTATCTGAGCATGCTCAGCTCTCTGCCAGCACACTCACACACTCTCTCAGCATACTGTGGCCTTGGCCGTACTCTGAGAAGCCGCTTTTTAAAATGTCCACTGTGGTTTTTTCCCCTTTCTTCAAAGACAGTCCTGCATGTCTTTAAAGTCTTAGTTATTGGTATAATATTGATTAGCATAGAATCAAACTTCAAGGTCTTTGTGTCCATGGCTTAGGAGTCTGGAATATACTTCTGGGGCTATTTCAGATATGAGTATGGGGTCTTTTTAGGGGTTCTTCTTGTAAATCTCCCCAAAACCCTCACTCAAGCCACCCCATTCCAGATCAGATCATCCATATTTCACTTGAAGTAACCTTCTTCTTGCAGCATAATTTAACCCTTTTAGCACCAGATTAACACCCTCCACCTTCAGGTATTTCAGAGCTGTGGCAGCCCACGACCAGTCCCTGGCCGCTCCCGCCGTGCCACACGTGAAGAAACCAAACGCCGCTTCCGAACCTACTCTCCTGAGGAGAAACCAACCACTGCTGCAGGAACCAACCTGGATCGGCTGGTAGGTACCAAGAGCCCTGCTCCTCCTACATGGATCCATACTCAGTCATACTTTGAGTAGACCAATTTAAAACAATGCAACTTAAGTTAGTCCATCTGTCTTCACTATGGAAAACGCAGCAGATACCTGTGTCTGAATTAGTGTTTTCAGGAAGGGTGTCTGAGGAACTAAGACAAAAAGTAGTGACAAAAGATTAAGTTTCTGACCTATTGACAAACTGTAAACCAAGAAATCCAGGTCAAGATGATATCCATCCTATAACTCTTAAAGAATTAAAAAGTGAAATTACTGATCGTTTAACAAAAATATGTCCTATGTCCCTAAAATTAGCCTCTGTACTAGAGGACTGGAGAATGGCTGATGTAATACCAATTTTCAGAAAGAGATCCAGGAGGATCCAGGAAATTACAAGCCTACTAGCTTAACATCTGTTCCAATTAGTGGAAAGTGTTATGAAAGATGAAAAATGTACAAGCATATACAAGAAGTCCTTCAGGAGAAGCCCCTAAGCCATTTTTTATTTCAATTAATTGATTCATGATAGGCAAACCCAGAAACTCTGGGTTGTTTAGGGGTTATTCTGGGTTGTTAAAAACAAGACAAAACATGGAAACGATGAGTGCGTGGTTTGTGTGCTCCACTCATCCCCAGCAACTGTGACATGGAAACAGGATGACAGTTTACCTGAACTTTGAAAAGGCTCATGACAAACTCCCCCACCAAAGACTCCACAACAAATGTAACAGTCGTGGGATAAGGGGACAGGTTCTCTTTTGGAGCGGAAGCTGATTAAAGAACAGGAGGCAGAGAACAACAATAAATAACCACTTCTTGCAATGAAGGGGAGTAAATGGTGGCGTCCCCCAAGGATCTGTAAAGGGACCAATGCTTTCCAACTTATTCATAAAAGATGTGGTGTTAGGGATGAGCAGTGTGGTAGTCAGGTCTGTTGCTGACACCAAATTATTTAGGCTCGTTAAAACAAAAAGGAACAGCAAAGAGCTCCAAAGGGGACATGATTTTACTATACAAAAGCAGCATACCAAAAAAATGATGATGTGGATGATCTCTCTAAACTGAGAGAATGGCAGCAAAATGGCAAATGTGGTTCAATGCAAACAAGTGTAAAACGATGACTGTTGGGGCAGAAAACCCCAAATTGAAGTATAACGTGATGGGCTCTGAGCTAGTGGTGACTGACTGAGAAAAAGATCTTGAGGTTGTGGTGGGCAGTTAGATATATTTAAAGCACAATTCTGCACATGTTTACACAGAAGGAAGTCCCATTGAGTACAATGAGGCTTTCTTCCAGGTAAGTGGGTACAGGATTGCAGCATTAATTTTTAGTTCCTTTTATATTTATCAATAGTATTTACAATACAAACTCATAGTGCATTTTGTGCTATAGCTATAGGAACTTACCATCACCACCACCTTGCCCCATGCTGCTGTTGTCCTGTAGTAGCTGCTGATGGCCACAGCTGCTTGCCTTGGGCACCACTGGCCAACCACCCACCAGCCATGCCAGCCTGAGCTGTGGCTCTAGGAGCTGGGCTGGGCCAAGCTGGGCTACCTGCCACTACTGCCATGCAGCTTACACGCTCCCGACCACCACAGGGATGGGAGCCTTCCACCCGGAGACCCAAAGAATTGTCTCACCCCAAGAAGGCCCAGGTGGGCAATGGGAGCCTTCCCAGCCCCTCCTGACCAGTGATCCAAGCCTTTCCTTGGCCAGGGACATTGCGCTGGCCAAGAGAAGTCCTGGATGGGCCACGGCAGAGGCTGGGAAGGCCCATTTCCGGAAATGTCAGAATGGGCCTTTCCAGCCTCTGCCACAGTGATTTTTCCGGATTTCCCCCCAAAATATGGGATTTCCCCCCAGACCTGGTTTGCCCTCTGTTTTCTGAACTTGTCTGGGCAAAACCGGGCATGTGGTCACCCTAGGGAGGGCACATGGTTCCCACCTCTCCTGCTGTCCTCATCCACCACTGCATGGAAATGTCCTTACTTGGAGATGTCCTTGTGGGTGAAGTGACCACAGGAACTGCCTGTGGGCTGGTGGTGCAGGCAGTCTCCAGGACTACTTGGCTCATAGCGCCTCACTGTGAGGAGGCACCTCCTTGGAGCCTGGCATTTGGGCCTGGTGGACTTTCTGGAGAGCTATGCCAGCTGCTTTCTTGCTGCAGCCCCAGAATATGAAACCACTGTTTTGAACCACCCTCCCCCACAAGATTTTGAACCCAAATAAAGGGCAGCACTTTGCTGTGCAGCCTGGCAATCTCCCATTTAAAAAAATCAATTTAAAGTAATCTTAAAAAATGCAATTAAAACCGCGAAATTCTAAAGCAAGAAGGTTTGAGAACCCTTGTGATAGTAGAATAGGGAGGGAGGGTAGCTTGCAGAAGCAGGGATCCCGGCGGGTTCTGGGGGAGGCTCAATTTATTTATTATTTATTAATTACACTTCTATACCGCCCAATAGCCGGAGCTCTCTGGGCGGTTCACAAAAATTAAAAACATTCCAAGTATAAAACAACAGTATAAAACCATAATATAAAATACAATATAAAAGCTCAACCAGATAAAAACAGCAGCAATGCAAAATTACAAATTTAAAACACCAAGTTAAAATTTATTTATAGACTTAAAATGCTGGGAGAATAAAAAGGCTCACGAAGGGTCTTGGGGTGTCAGGAGGGTGGGGTGAGGGTGGGGAAGGGAATGCAATTAACCAAGTTAATTCTGCCAGTCAAATGACTTATGTGAACATTTGCATTGATAACTAAATTGTTCTCATTGGACCAGCTTGGCCCGCCCCCCACAAATCTAAGAGTTTCAGGGGGATTGTATGGCACCATTTTCAAAATCTGACTTCTACAGTCATGTTCTGAAGGTGGAAATATAGTGTAAACCCAATTTTTATGGCTGCTATTTAACCAGCAGCCTATTTCATCACCACAAATGGTTTCCTAGACCTTGAAAATGGGGTTCAGGCAGGGCCGGCGCTACCATTAGGCCAACTAGGCAGCCGACTAGGGTGCAGACTTCAGAGGGGCACCTGGCGCGGCTGACCCTCATCATCACAGCCCTCTCCCGGCCGAGGGAGTGGGTGGCTGCACACAAACATGGCCAGAGCTGGCAAGGCGACTTGACTGCAGCTGGCAAGCAGCGAGATGTGGCTGGAGGGGCCCAAGTTTGGGCTGGTAAAGAGCCCCGCTGCCTGGTCTCCCCGAGAGCAGGGAGCCAGTGGGCTGGGCTGAGCTGAACTCGGAGGAATCTGAGCAGCCCTATCCTTTCTGCAGGTCCCGCGGGAGCACATGACTCCCGGAGAGGCACACATCCGATTGCGGCCTGATCCCACCTCCTGGGCTCTGAGACCCTGCCGCTGGTGGCTGTGCACTCAACTGCTGGCGCAGCCTTATGGGGCTTACTTCTGAGTAATTCCTGGTGTTGCCTGGGTGCAAGCTCTTCTCCCTGATACTGGGAAGAAACTCCTAGAGTTGGAACATACTTCCCGGTAAAGTCATGGGTAGGATCCGGCTGGAAGAGACACTACATGTCCACTGCCCCCTTGGAGGGTGGCGTCAGGTTAAGGTGTGACAGGTGCTAGATTGAGGGGCGGCAACACCCCGCCTTCCCCAGCCTTTATACCGTGGCAAAAGATGGATAAAAAGGAAGAGAGGTGTGTGAGTGGGAGAGAGATCGAGATCAGCACCCAAGTTTGTGTGACGCTCCAAATTGGAAGCTCCTAATTAGGGGCGGTAGTGGGGAGCAGTGGTGTTGCTATAGCTCAGCTGTCCCCAAGCTGCCTCCCCCTTGTGTTGGACTACAAGTCCCACCATCCACAGCTAGCATATACCATAGTTCAGCGTTCCCCAATCTCTGGTGCCTTCCTGCCTATAACTCCCAGCATTCTCGACCGTTAACCATGCTGGCCAAAGCGGATGGGAGTTGAAGACCCAAACATCTGGTGGGCACCAGGTTGGCAAAGACAGCTATAGCTCCTCTGGACATGTTCAGAAGTGTCCTTTGCATTGCCGCCCCTTGCTGCCATGGCTGGCTCAGGGCAGGTTCCCAAGAGAAACCCTGGGTGTTTGGCGTCTGTGCTCCCCTCCCCTCTGTTTTCTTTAGGAACTCCCCCGTCTTTCAGGATAAGGGCAGCCTTTACAGCATAGGAGGACCCTCCCGAGCGAAACTTCTCCTTCTAGTCCAGCCATGAGATAAGCTGCCCTTGCTTGGATTTGGATTTATGCAGTTGTACTCAGCATCTTAGTCTGGAACTTTCTCCTCCTCCTCTTCCTCCGACAGGTAGCTCCTGTCAGAGGAGGTTTAACTCTCCTGAGGCTTCTTTTAACTGAAGGTGGCAGCAATTGAACCCAGGACCTTCTCCATTTCTTTATTTAGCCATTATTTATATTCATGAGTCATCTCTTAACCTCGTCCTCTAGGGGGACCTTCAATAATTTAAATAACTAGAACTAAAACACAAATTAAATAATACAATATAATAAAATACATCTGCACAACGTTTCAACATGAAGCCTGGCCTGCACCACAGAAAGCGAAGGCTGCACTCCTAAAACCCGCTTGCCCGGGAGTGAGCCCCATTGAATTCAATGGGATTTACTTCCGAGTGGACACACATAAGATTGCACAACATATCACTTGTGGACGACCCACAATTAGTTTTTTTTTTAATAAATAAATGTGTAGCTCCTGCACTGGGGCTAAGGGTGAATGAATAGGATCGGGACCACAGTGTTGTAAATTCCACCACTCAACAGTGCAAATAGCAGTGTTGGAGCTCAATTTTTTTGGGTGTGTGTGTGTGTGCAAGTAGCTCCCCTTGCCTAGGGCGCAAAATAGTCTGGCACCGGCCCTGGGTTCAGCACATGTGTATATCTGCTCTTCTACTTTCATGAGTTACGTGAATGGTGCTGCATAATCCCTCTTGCAACTCCATTGCATTGTATGATTTGGCGGGGAGGGGGGAGGAATCCCACTCCATGAGGACAATGTCACTGTGAAAGATCACCCATCAGTGGGATTGCCACTTGACCCCGTCCTTGCCCTTGCAGCAAGTGGGGGCTGCCTCGTGGTGCTGAGTTGCTGGAAGGGAGGTGGGAGGGCACCTGCTCTGGGGGGCCCCTAGCAGGGATGCTCCATGCAGACTGGAAAGGAGAATGCATTTGTTCCGGAGATCCTGAGAGAGAACCTCAGGTTGTCCCTAATGGACCCCTCTTCTCCCTGGCCAGGTGCTGGATGTGAAGGAGAAGCTGCACCGTATGAGGCGCTTCTGGGTGCTGCTGCCCCACACTCTCTGCAGCGACGAGAAGCTGGCTGCCGATGTCACCAATGAGGGCAGCTGCTGGAACGGGCAGGCAAGGGGCAGGTAGCCTCTTGCAGAGATGGGAGGGCGGGACTCGGGAGGGAAGGAGGGGGCATGGCATTTGCAGGGCTTTTGTTTGCGGAGGTGGGATGGGGAGGCAGCAAGGATGGGCCTCTCCCCTGCGCCCTTACCTCCTGAGCAGCAGTCAGGAGTTATAAAAAAAGTTCTAAAAAAATGTATTGCTTTGCATGTGGGGCTGGCGGGGGGTGGGTGGGCGGTAGAGGGAAGGATTAAAACTAGGAATCTCTGGATGAAAATGTGAGGGAGGAAGGCTCTTAAGCCTGTGGATGGCATCTTTGTGTAGGGGCCGTGTGTAGGGGGGTGTCTCTGTGTGTGCAGTGTGTGCACCCCAGCTGAGCTGCGCCATTTATGTAAGGATTAGGCTCCCTCCACCCACATTTGGCCATTGTTTTCCCTGCACTGACCATCCAGGTACCTCCCAGACGTGACGGGTGATGGGCTGGTGAACCAGATCAACAACCCTGAGGTGGAGGTGGACATTTCGCGGCCTGATATGCCCACACGCCAACATGTCCTGGCTCTACGCAGTGCCACGTCTCGCTTGGTGGGGGCCTGCAGTGGGCAAGACATCGATTTCCAGGATGCAGGTGAGGCTCCGTCCCCAGCCCACCTAGCACCCCAAACCACCCCCACTTTGCAGAGGATGACGGGGGAGGCTTTCTCCATGAATCATCCTCATTTTTAAATGAGGATTTCAGCTTGGCTGGAGCAGGTAGCCACCCTCTGAGGTGATGGCAGTAAGGAGCCCAAGGCCTGAATGCTTTCCATGGAAGAGGAGGCTCTCCGTGGCTATGGGTCAGGATAGCTCTATGTTAAGTCCAGGATCAGGGGCAGGCTGGCTTTTGGGACCAGTTGCTGGAGGACGCGAGCAGGAAGCTGGAGGTTCTTGCATTCATGTGCTATTTGTGGGCACCCCACAGTGGAAGCAGGACACGGGATGAGTCAGGTCTTTGCTGTGATCCCGCTTTAGGGCTCTTCCTTTGCCCTCTAACCGACCTCAACCAATCCTGGCCTTGCTCTGCTGCCAGTGTGACTTGGCTGGCCAGATGAGGTGATGAGGAGGCATGGAGCAGTCAGACGCAAGGGTCCTGCTCCAGGGTGCAGGTGGGGAAGCAACAGCGAAAGCTTTTGCTGTGCCAAGTGCTGTGCACGTGGAGGACATCCCAGACCCGTGCTCACCTTGCGCTTGGCTTGAAATGCCTCCTCCGTCTCCCGACATGTCAGCGTCTTGCTTGGTAACGGGGCTGGAATGACGTGCTCTGGTTTCCCTTCTGCTCCTGTAGTGACTCCCAGCGTTACTGGAAACCACCAGTCCATACTGCCCCCATCCCCCGTCACAATGACTAAAAAGCCTTGCAAATGCTGTGTGTCCTGTCTTGTGTTTCAGATGACGGTGGCAGCAGTGGTTCAGGGGTTGGATACAGCGAAGACCGGCCAGCTTCAGGGCCAGGAGGAGTGGGTGCTGGAGATGTCCTTGTAGGCTCCCGCCCTTCCCCTGAAGTCCGGCCACCCCGCAGGCCTGGGAAGGGGGCCTCTTCCCGGCAGAACCAGAGTGGGGGAAGGCTCAGCAGCGGGACAGGGCCCTCCCCCATCCACACCCTCCCTCTCTCCCTCCTCTTGCTCCTCCTGGGGGGATGGTGACCCTCACCGATTTGGCACCTCTGAAGGGCCGATTTTCTGTGGAAGGACCCACCCTAGAGGCAGAGATCCCCTCTCAATTTTCTCAAAGGGAAGCTCCCCCTGCCCCCAGCAGGTTAGTCAACTGTACATGTGTGTTGGGGCGAGATTCCGTTTTAAGGGGTAGGAAAGGAGTGGTAGGAAAATCCACTGACAGCACCTCTGGGGTTCTGAAGAGGAATGGAGGGAGGCAAGTAAAAACTTGTACCCTTTTTGTCCCGGGGGGCAGGGGGAGCATTTTCCAGGTGGTGGTTTGGGAGGGGGGCTGTGAGGGAGAGGCCTTACCAGGAGTGCCAACTCTCGATTCTTTTTTATACCTTGGGTTTTTCTCATTTTTTGCTAGGGAACATTTTTTACTAAGTGTGCGATAGGGGAGTGGGGGGGGGAGGGGAGGTTGTGTGGACAGGGGTGCTTACGGGCTTGCTTGCTTAGTCACATGACAGATTTCATCTTCATGACAGGGGTGGAGCTGCGGGCGAGGTGGCCACCCCTCCTTTCTCATGTACGCAGAGAACAAGCGTAAGCAGCCGGGGACACCCCCTCCCAACGCCTGCCACTGTTTCTACAGCAACCAGGCTCAGTTCTTAGATTCTTCCCCCCCCCCCACCGATATTTGTGGGGAAGGAGATGTGGATTGTTGGCACAAGAGATGCAAAACACTTCCCCTGTTTTTTAGCACAAAGGAACTGGCTTTCGCAGCAATGCTGGTGTCTTATTTTCTGGATTGTTCCCCCCCTTAAATTATGGAATAAAATATTTAATTTATTGATTTCCATACTCCCTCTTGTTTCGTTGAAATCTGGGGAAAATGTGTGGTGGACACAAGTCCTTCCCTCCCTCCCTTCGACTCCTCCTTTCGTGAGAAGGAACCCAGAGTGCCTAAGGACTTCGGTGGCAGCTGCATCAACCCGCCCTTGCATCATGGCAGCCTCAGACGACTCAGCAACGATGCGCTTCTTTCTGCCACAGAATTGGAGGAGGGAGTGGAGCAGGACCCACCCCGTGTTGCCCGCTCTCTCCCTCCCTTGCTGCAGCCTCTCCCGGGGTAGGTGAGTGGGTGTTCTGGCATGGGTTCCAGGGCAGCTCATGCCCTGCAGAAAGCTGCTGCACTGGCCTGAAATGCCCTGAGGCAGCCTCCCTGGCCTGGTGCCCTCGGGACACTTTGGACTTCAAGTCCCATCATTCCAAACCAGAATAGCCAATTATCAGGAATGCTGTGGATTGTAGTGCAAAACATCTGGAGGGCTTCAGGTTGGGAAAGGCTGCCCTGGGAAGTCATGGACTTGGGACAGTGTGTAAGCCCCCCGGCCAGCCTGGTGAAAGTGTTTGTGTGAACCTGGCTAAGTAGCAGCAGGCAAATGGAGGCCGGAAACCAGACCACCTCCTAGACTGCCGTAGATATGAGGAAGCAGATTGAGAGGCTGGAGCCCTGCTTGTTGGTCCAGCAGTCCTGCCCCAGATTGTAGCGGGGAGAGGTGTGTGGTCACCATGCACTTTGAACGTACTTTGATGCCATTTGGAGTTCTATGAGCCCCTTTGGTAACCCTTGGTGTGTGGGTCTTGACCTCAACCTAGCCCTGAGTGTGGTTTCCGAAGGTCTCTCAAGTGGCTGTAATAAACACAGCAGCTCTGCTTAGATGAGTGTGTTTCCTGCAGTTTAATTTCCCCTACTCTTGCTCTGATGGAGTCACTGAGGCCCAGGAAGGAAGGAGCAGATCGTGAGATGGAGTGGATGAGTTCTTCCAAAGAGATGCTGTTACATGTCCTTTGGTCACACATTATGCCCATTCAAAGATGAGCCTATCAGAAGCATGTCCCTAACTTCTGACCCTAACCCTAAATCCTAACCCTGAGAAAACTATCTGGATCTTGAAGTTTATGAGTTTCCTTCCAAAAGCTCCTCTAGGCAAAAGCTCCTGTTATGCAAATCTGTGATGTGACCACAGAATACTGTATATGGTTCTGGTCACCACACTTAAAAAAAAGATATTGCAGAGCTACAAAAGGGGTTGAATTGGGCAATTAAAATGATCAAGAGGCTGGAACCACACCCCTATGAGGGATGGTTCCAAAAGGTGGGATTGTTTAGCTTAGAAAAGAGGCAAGGAAGGGGAAACATGATACAGGGATACAAATTAGTTTTGTATTTTATTTATGTGGCCTCCCATCCATGTTTGGTACAATGTAAAGAAATCCCAGTAATTCTACATTTGTTACACACAAACACACACACACACACACAGGGATGTGCATTGAGTTTGGACCTGTTCTGAAGCCTAAGTAGAATTGCCTCCAAATATGCCTCAAAATGACATATTTTGTTTTTATTTCACTCAGTGCTGCAAAAGGGGGGAAGGAGGTGTGGTTCACGACTTACAGGTCCACCTCTGAATCCTAGATTGGCTTTTTACCATGGCCTCCCTTCCCTGTGCTTTGGGGAAGGACAAGGATGGGATCATGAGATGGCCATTCTTCCAATGCCGGCACGCTTAACTATGAAACAGGCTCAACCAGAAAATTTGAAACCATCCATACTGAGCTACACCTCTAATGAAGGAAGGCTCAGCCCAGGGCTTCCTGTTGCCCAAGGAACATTCCCAACTTCCTATAGCTTGAGACATAAACAAACAGGCCTGCCTGTACTGACATGCTCTACTGATCCAGTGTACAGAAACTGGAAAGACAGCAGTGCCCTCCCTGCATGGACCAGAGCCCACTGTTGCATAAATTATGCTAATCTGAGTGCGTTCAAATCCAATATTGAGACACTTGTGAAACATCACAGGCAAGGCGTTGGGCACCAAACATTTATTCTCAAGAATAGGGTGATGATGTCGTGCTCATACAGCAAAGGCAGGATCACAACACATTGCATTCAAACCACAGCATATATAGTCTAGATGTTACGCATCATTTGCTCACATTTCCTTGGTCCACCTCATCCGTTACATCACTCAGGCATGCTCAGTTGCACAGGTGCGCTCAAGCGGTGGTCAAAGAAAGGAACTGAATCAGGGAAAACACCTGGCCACCACCATCACCACATGTGCAGTATACCTGCTCGCAGGTGTGCTTTGCATCACATACCTGCATGTAGCCCTTCCCTTATATGGCGGTGTCTGGGCAGCTCTCTGGCCAAACTAGGCTCTTCCATGGCCCTGTTTTCTCTGAGGGTAGCCTTGTCTCCTCAATCCTAACCCTAACCGTTACCCTAACACTAACCATGCTCCCTGGAGACAGGACTCACTGCAGCCTCATCTAGTCCGTCTGCAAGGCGTCCTCATGGCCCACTCCATCTCTTTGGCCCAACTAGGCTCTTCCACGGCCCTGGTTTCTCTGAGTGTAGCCTTGTCTCCTCAATCCTAACCCTAACCATTACCCTAACCATGTTCCCCAGAGACAGGACTCACTGCAGCCTCATCTAGTCCATCTGCAAGGTGTCCGCATGACCCACTCCATCTCTTTGGCCCAACTAGGCTTTTCCATGGCAATGGTTTCTCTGAGGGGAGACTTGTCTCCTCAATCCTAACCCTAACCCTAACCGTATCCCTGGCCCAACTACACAAGATATGAAAAAAAGACAGAGACTCAGGGTAGATGGAACAAATGGTGGAAATGGTTAGAGGATTCAACACCACCAATAACATGAGTATATGATTTTGGGTAGTAGAATGAATATATTAAGAATAGTGAAACTGGTCAATTTCATAATTCTGTAAGGGTTAGGGTTAGGGTTAGGTTGAATTTTTTTTTTTAGGTTGATTTTTATTAAATTAAAATCATTCTACATATAATTTTACATCTACATTCAAGATACCTTCACAAATATGATACACTCTTTTGACTTTTGGCTTTACCAATACATTTGTTTAGTCCCTAAAGTTACCACTAATATATCATTCAAGTTATATTCACAGCAGGCTACCGAAAGGTGTACAAAGCAGGCGTAGGGGAGAACGGATCTCTCCTAGGGCAGCATTTCACCCCATGCTTTCCAACAGCTCCCTGAAACCGCCGGGAGAGTTTCACCAGGGGAGCGGGCTGAGGAAGCAACCAGGACACCTCGCTTCGCCTCTCCTTCTCAGCTTAGAGAGCTGAGGCCGTGGAAGCTCTGAGCCAGCGCCTGGGCAGGAGAGTGGGCTGGATGAGGGCCCATGAGCCAAGGGTCAAGCCAGACGAGACGCAAGTGCTATTTGTGGGCGGTTCATCGATCCGGTTAAGGGACAGTCGCCCTGCCCTGGAAGGGGAGTTACAGGCCTTCTAAAAGTGAAGTCTGCCGTGCAGAGATGATGGCAGATCCGACCTCGTCTGCAGAGGCACAGGCTCCCTCGGGGACTCAGAGCACCACCTGTTCAAGGAATCCTTTTCACTTCTGATTAGTAGTTATTTTAGTTATTATTAGACACTTAGTGATTTTCTCTCCTGTTGCTTTTAGTTTAGTGAATTTATTTCCATTGTCTTGGCGGTTTTATTCTGTATTAAGCTGTATTCTCTTAATTTCTTATTCTTTAAAATATTTTGTACACCATCTTTGGGCTTGGGGGGAGTTAAAGTGCAGTAAATAAAAAGAAAAGTTAGAAATAAATTAAAATAAACTACAACTAAAATACAAAGGGAAATAAAAAAAAACCACCTGTGACCCCTACTGAAAGCTGCTCTGAGCCACTGAGGGAGCCTGTGCCTCTAACGGACAACAGTGGAACCGTGACCATCCCCATCATAGACGTCACCCTTTAGGAAGTGTGTAACTCCCCCCCCCTCCAGAACAGGGTGAATGTCACTAAGGCGGAACGAGGACCCACCTGCAAACAGTACGTCTGTTCTGTCTGGATTGAATCTGAGTTTCTTGACTCTCATCCAGTCCGTTCTCCTGTCTGTGTGCCTGTTCAGAGCTTCCACTGCCTGAACCCTATGAGCTGAGAAGGAGAGGCACTGGTGAGGCCTCAGCCCGTGCCCCCGGTTAACGTCTCCTGGCGGTCTGATGTAGATGTTGGGAAGAATGGGGGTCAAAAAGATCCTTGAGGCCCCCTGTAGCAAGACCTCTGTAGGACAGACCCATCATCCCCTAACACCACCACCTTCAGAATTCTAGGCAGGAGCAGAAGTCTTGCAACACAAGAATTCCCTGGAACTCAAGACAGCCTTCCCAGATGGTTAGCATAAGAGGACCAAGAGAGTCCATGGGGTTGCAGGTCCCCTATCCTTCTGCCGGCAAAGAGACGGGCATACCGGCAGGGTTGCACGCCTCCCCATTCCTCTCTTGGTACAGGTCGACCCAAGAGTGACCCCCCCCATCTCTAAAACGGGAACAGCTGACTCATGGCTGTGACCCCCGGGGAGATGGCTCCCATAAAGCTTCAAAGATTAAGGTATTTCTAATTCTCAGTTGTTCTCTGCAGTTACAGATTTGATTTATTTATTTATTTATTTATTTATTACATTTTTATACCGCCCAATAGCCAAAGCTGTCTGGGTGGTTCAGATGTGCATGCAGGCAATAATCCATTCACACATGCAGTTCAAGGTGAACCAATCTTCTGGCCAAAAGTAGACTCACACGGATGGGTGCGGACGGGTGGCGTTGAAATGACGTTCCTCATCATGATCCAGAACACGAAGGCCAGGACCGTCCTTAGCAACACGTAGGGATGTGAGCAGTCGTGTTCCTCCTGGAACTTCTCCATGGGGGGAAAAAGGCAGGAACTAATTTAACGCTCCATCACAGCGAGACACACAAGAATACCTTTGTCCGTTACATAGCCAAACAAAACACCTGACAAATAGTAGTTGCCTCCCTAAAGATATCTCCCCGTGGCTTTCTGAACTGGCTTCTCAGAAATAAAATTCTGCCCACTTCATGGCATGCCTTTAAAGTTAGCTGAGCTAGTCGCAGCATGGCAACAATCCCAGTCACCGGTGGCAAAGAAGAAGACAGCCGAAGTGGTGCAAGAACAGAACCCAAGGAGTGAGGAAGTGTAGGAGAAGCTAGAGCAACTTGAAGGGCATGCCGTTGACATGGCAGTCTACCGAAAGAGAGGCTGTGCGAATTCACAGGCGTACCATGTGCTAATTCATGAGCGTGTGTAACCTATGCTGCTTAACTTTCCTGCCTAGCCCTCAGCTGCCTAAAAATCCTTCCACCCACGCTTATCTTGACCTTGTATGGCACCACACACCAGAAAAGGTAACTTAGCTGTTTTACTCGATCTGATGACCTGTCCGCCTCCTGCTGCGTCAGCTGGAAAGGGAAACCTTCGTCTTACTGCTGGTGAAACGGTGCCGTCCATGAGAAAGCCGAGTTGTTGCAGCTTCTCATAGATCTGGGGTCGAGGACATCAGGCCTGCAGGATCCGCTTTCCTTCCGAGAAGAACCCTGCGAACCACCACCCAGGACGAGTTGCAAAATAGGAGTGCAGGAAACTAAGAATATGAGGCCTCTGCAGCTGGCTCGGGCCAAGCATCCGAGGTTATGAAGGCGTTTCTATTTCTTGGGCTTTTTCTACAATCGCATGCATGCAATAATCCCTTCACGAATTCAGTAAAATGTTTAACAAACCTATTAGCCAAAAGTAGACTACCGCGGATGGGTAGTGTGGAGACGGCATTCCTCATCAAGATCCGGAACATTAACGCCAGGACAATCCTCAGCAACGCAGAGAGACCTAGGCCAGCCATGATCCTTCTGGACTTTGCCTTCCAACAAAACGAGGGGAAGGTTTTGAACAGCACTGCAAGACACACAAGGATACTATTTCCATGCTCAAATGAACGCATGTCACACAGTATTTGTCTTCTGAAACCATCCACTCCACTGGCTTCTCTAAGATGGAACCCTCTGCCCCCCGCGGCATGCCCTCAAAGTTAGCGGAGCTTGTGGAAGCGTGGCAGCAATCCCAGTCACCAGTGGCGAAGGGGAAGAAACCCCCATGAGTGCAAGGACAGAACTCAAGGAGTGTGGAAGTGCAGGAGAAGCTAGAGCAACTTTGAGGGTGTGTCCTTGACACAACAGGCTACTGAAAGGGACCTGAGGGAATTCACAAGGGTTATGATACTTTTTGGTATCTACACTCATTACCTTTCATGCATGGCCCTCGGTAATACAAAAGCACATCTTTTGGACTCCCACATGTGTGCGTGGGAGCCACATCTGGCTCCCACGCACACACAGAGCCAGATGTTCTAGAGCATCTTCCCCAGAAGTCATGACTTAGCTTTTGTAGTCCATCTGAGGAGCTGCCGGCCTCCTGCAGCCTGGGCCGGAAAGAGAGACCACAGATTTATCTCTGGTGGAGCAGGGCCATCCAGGAGGAAGTGGAGCTGTTGTAACATCTCGCATATGTTGGGTCGGCGGACTTTGGGCTTGCAGAATCCGCTTTCTTTCCTGGAAGAAACCTAGGACCCAACACTCAGAGCCAGGTCCAAATTAGACATACCTTAAGAAAATAAGAGCAGGGCGTCCCTGAATACCTCCTCAGACCTAGAACCAGTGGAGATCCCTATCACAACCGAGCCCATCAGCTTCATTGGCCAAAGGCTGGCAGAGTGCGATGGCATTGGCCAGGGCTATTTACTGATCTAGTTGCCCCGTTGAGACCAGATGAACTTCTGTATCATGTGGAAACGCAGCCCTGGGCTTTGTCACCCGATGGGTCAACCAGGGCCAGGAGAAGGATGGGGGGCATGCCACCCCGTGGACTCCCTTGGACCTCTGATGCTGTCCTTCTGGGAAGGCTGCCTTGAAGTTGCGTATTACAACGGTTCCACTCCTGTCTAGAATGCCTCTTAGACAAAGCGGGCGTAGGGGAGAATGGATCTCTCCTAGGGCAGCATTCCACCCCATGCTTTTCGACAGCTACATGAAACTGCCAGGAGAGGTTCTCCAGGGGAGCGGGCTGAGGCAGCACCCAGGACACCTCGCTTTGCCTCTCCTTCTCAGCTCAGAGAGCTGAGGCCGCGGAAGCTCTGAACAAGCGCCTGGGCAGGAGAGTGGGCTGGATGAGGGCCCATAAACCGAGAGTCAAGCCAGATGCAAGTGCTATTTGTGGGCGGTTCATCAATCCGGTTAAGTGACAGGCGTCCTGCTCTGGAAGGGGGGTTACAGGCCTTCTAAAGAGTGAGATCTGCCGTGCGGAGATGATGGTGGATCCGTCCTCATCTGCAGAGGCACAGGCTCCCTCGGGGGCTCAGAGCACCACCTGTTCAAGGAATCCTTTTTACTTCTGATTAGTATTTATTTTAATTATTATTAGACACTTAAGTGATTTTCTTTCCTGTTACTTTTAGTTTAGTGAATTTATTTCCATTGTCTTGGCCTGTTTTATTCTGTATTAGCTGTATTCTCTTTTAATTTCTTACTCTTTTAAATATTTTGTACACCAACTTTGGGCTTGGGGGGAGTTAAAGTGCCATAAATAAAAAGAAAAAGTAGAACTAAATTAAAATAAGCTACAACTAAAATACAAAGGGAAATAAAAAAAACCTGTGACCCCCATTGAAAGCTGCTCTGAGCCACTGAGGGAGCCTGTGCCTCTACGGACAACGGTGGAACCGTGACCATCCCCACCATAGACGTCACCCTTTAGGAAGTGTGTAACTCCCCCCCCCCCTCCAGAACAGGGTGAATGTCACTAAGCCCGAATGATGACCCACCTGCAAACAGTACGTTTGTTCTGTCTGGGTTGAATCTGCGGTTTTTGGCACTCATCTAGTCCATCCTCCTGCCTGTGTGCCGGTTCAGAGCTTCCACTGCCTCAACCCTATGAGCTGAGAAGGAGAGGCACTGGTGAGGCCTCAGGCCGCGGCCCCGGTTAACGTCTCCTGGCAGATTGATGTAGATGTTGGGAAGAATGGGGGTCAAAAAGATCCTTGAGACCCCCTGTAGCAAGACCACCGTAGGACAGAGCCATCATCCCTAACACCACCACCTTCAGAATTCTAGGCAAGAGCAGAAGCCTCGCAACACACAACTTCCCACCCCCACTCAAGACAGCCTTCCCAGATGGAGAGCATAAGAGGACCAAGAGAGTCCACGGGGTTGCAGGTCCCCTATCCTTCTGCCGGCAAAGAAACGGGGACAGCAGCAGGGTTGCACGCCCCCCCCATCCCTCTCGTGGTACAGGTCGACCCAAGAGTGACCCCCCCCCCGTCTCTAAAACAGGAACAGCTGACTCATGCCTGTGACTCCAGGGGAGCTGGATCAATTATTAAGGCATTTCTACTTCTCAGTTGTTTTCTACAATTACAGGTGTCCGTACAGGCAATAATCCTGTCGCACATCTAGTTTAAGTTGCACCAGTCTTCTGGCCAAAGGTAGACTCACACAGACGGGTGGCTTAGAAATGACATTCCTCATCATGATCCAGAACACGAAGGCCAGGACCGTCCTTAGCAACACGTAGGGGTGTGAGCAGTCGTGTTCCTCCTGGAACTTCTCCATGGGGGGAAAAAGGCAGGAACTAATTTAACGCTCCATCACAGCGAGACACGCAAGAATACCTTTGTCCGTTACATAGCCAAACAAAACACCTGACAAATAGTAGTTGCTTCCCTAAAGATATCTCCCCGTGGCTGTCTGAACTGGCTTCTCAGAAATAAAATTCTGCCCACCTCACAGCATGCCTTTAAAGTTAGCTGAGCTAGTGGCAGCGTGGCAGCAATCCCAGTCACTGCTGGCAAAGGGGAAGAGAGCCCAAGGGGTGAAAGAATCAAACCCACGTGTGTGGACACCCGAGTGTTAATGTGCATCTGCTTGTCAGGGGAAATGAACACTCTAGATTTTACATCAGGGGGAATTAATCCTGGGAAGGAATGTCTACAATTGATGCCTTTCAGTGTGTTATCCTGGAATAAGGTAACTACATTCAGGGTTACTTACTCTCAAACAATCTTACAGCATGAGCAATCCTGTAACAAAAGCGCTATCAAAGCAAGAAGGAGCAGCCCATGCATTTCACTCTCCCAATGCCCAGAAAAGCACAACACCGACACCACCCACACAACCATCCTGATAAGGGGGCCATGAAGCTACTCACTGCTCGTTGCATGCACAACAGGCACGGAGGCCGCCCGGCTCTGCTCTCTCTCATTCTACTTCACAAAAAAAAAACAGCAAAACCATTGCTGCAGGCGAATCTGCTCTTTAAAGGCGCCTTTGGGTTGGCCTCGCTCTCCCAGCTCCACCTGTTACTCCTCCCCCCAATCATTCAATGAAACTTAAGCCGCACCTCCAATTCCCAGTTGAAAATGAGGGTGAATTGGATCCATCAGTGAATTGGAGGCGAGGCCAAAGTTTCATTGAATAATTAGGGCGGGGAAATAACAGGTGCAGATGAGCGGGTGCGTCCACTCTAGATCACAGGGCAGCGGAGAGATATGAAGGCAGACTGCGTTAAGCTCCCCTTTGCAAACGGGAAATGTAAGTGGAGGGCTGTGTTTAGGGACTCGGGTCCCTCTCTGTGTGTGCAGGGTCCTGTGATTGGCTGGCTCAGGGCTTTAAAAAGGGAATTGGGGCTGGCGGGTGGTTGCTGGTCCCAGAAGACGCTGAAGGTGAGCTGGCTCCGGAGGTGAGTCACGAGGGCTGCAGCAGCAGCGCCCTGTCTTTCAGAGCTTGTTATGGGGCTTAGTTTGAACACTCTCCCCCCTCCGGAGGTCTCGTTCTGCTGTTTTTTATTCCCTCCTTTTCAAAGTGACCCCCTTAGTAGCCTCTTCCCTATCATGTGGTTGGGGGGAGCCCAAAAGCAACAGTACTGGAGGGGAGGATGGGAAGGCTGGGGCTTCTCTCTGGTTGGGGGCTGCTGCTCCTGCTGCGTTCTCCCTGAAGCTGCTTCCAAGGGAAAGGTGGGTGCTGTGCGTTTGCCAGCCTGCTCTTTTTCAGTGTTTCTTTCTACCTTTTCTAAAGTTTAGGGTGGGGGTGTCACTTTTTATTCACCTTCAGCTCTGTGCTATTGGGTACAGTGGCAGGCTGGGATATAAAGGAGGCTTGTAGAAGGAGAATGTTTCAGAGGAGACAAGAAGCCTCTGCCCTGCCCTAAGCGGCAGCGGAGCCTTACTGGGGCTGCTTTGTGCCTTCAGCGCTGCCCAGTGAGGGCTCCCTCTCTGGCTTCATCTTCAGCTGGTGTCACTCCTGCTCCCTTTCCAAATCAAATTTCTCAAGTATGTAGAGCAAGTTTACATTTTGGGGACACTGAGTCAGGTATGCTCCAGCCTGGTTACAGACCTGAGGGCCAACGTGGTTTAGAGCAGGGGTGTCCCACCAGGTGTCTTCTGGGTCCTTTTGAGGCTGAGAGTCTCCCCGCCTGCTGTTCAGTAGAGGGCTTCCGTCTCTCCAAAGAGCAGTCCGTGAGACCAGGGTTTCGTGCTTGGCACCAGTCCGGAGGAGGGTTAGAGTCTGTCCACTGGGGCAGAGAGTGGCAAAGAGGGACACCTTTTCCTTTGCTCCTCCCCTGTGCCGGCTGCTGGAGCTTTCCTGGGTGGCAAAGAGCCTGTTGCAATTGCTCTCAGCGAGAGGGTGAGTTGTGACTCCATGGGTGCTCTAGGGAATGTGTGCAAGACCCTTTGAAAGCAAAGTGGTTTTCATCTGCCACAGCTGCGTGAGTGAGCTCAACTCCAACAGTGAAGGTGTTGGGAACTCCACCTGGTTTAGCTGTGCTGGAGATGTAGTTTCAGTGCTTGGTTATAGGTGACCGGCCACTTGCAAGCAGACAAGCAAAGGCATGTTGGGGGGTGGGGGGTGGAGTTTGACAAACCTTCATTGGCTTCCCCACCCCTCCCCCCAGACTCCACTCCTCCTTAGGCGAACTAAACTAACGTGGCCTTCAGCAAGTCGGGACGGTGAGGAGATTTCCAGTTTTTCTGAATCTGCGAGTGCGATGGCTGTAATCTGGAAATTATGTCCATTTCAGCTGTAATTTCTGCAATTTGCATGAATTGAGGCTGTAATTAAGAAAGTATGTGCAAATTGCAGGTGTAATGTGTGCAACTTCCAACTTGTACAAATTATGACCAAGACCAACCCTCTGCCCCCTTGAACCTGATAAAACCACACGGCTCAATTTATGGAAGCAAGCTGGGTTGGGCGCAACTCAGAAGTCCTGTGAGCCCTAAAAGGACCAGATTTCCTGGCAACGCACATCCCTAGCCAAGACACGTGCATCTAATAAGGAGTTCATGCATTTGAAAATTCCTGTTTGAGTGAAGGGTGGGTTGCTCTTGGGTTGGCCTGTGGCAGGAGAGGGATGGGGGCTCACAGCCCTCCTTGTGTCCCTGTTTGTTTGCTGGGAGAAGGAGACAGGACCAGCAATGCTGTGGCCTCTCTTGGACCACTTGGGAGCTTACGCTGGTGGCAGTTATGCTATCCGACTGGGAAGGCTGCCTTGAGTTGGGGTGTGTTGCGAGGCTTCTGCTCCTGACTAGAATTCTGCAGGTGGTGGTGTTTGGGGATGATGGCTCTGTCCTACACCGGTCTTACTACAGGGGGCCTCAGGGATGTATTTGACCGCCATTTTTCTCAACATCTACATCAAACTGCTGGGAGATGTTAACCAGAGGCAAGGGGCTGACCCCCTCACCAATGCCTCTCCTTCTCAGCTTGTAGAGGTGAGGCAGTTGAACCACTGAACCAGCACACGGGCAGGAGAATGGACTGGATGAGGGCCAGTAAACTCAGATTCAATCCAGACAAAGCAGACATACTGTTTGCGGGTGGTTCATCATTCCGCCTTAGTGACATTCACTGTGTTCTGGTGGGGTGGCGGCCTACAAACTTCCTAAAAGGTGACATCTATAGTGGGGATGGTCATGGTTCCATCATTGTCCATAGAGGCACAGGCTCCCTCAGTGGCCCAGAGTGGGTTTTTATCACGTGGGTTTCAACAGAGGTCACAGTTTTTTTGTTTTCGTTTGTATTTTAATTGTATTTTTTTTTAGTTCTGTCTTCTTTTTTGTTTTACTGCACTTTTAATCACCCCTCATCCCAATGTTCTTCAGGTAGTGTACAAAATATTTTAAACAATAAGAAGATATTAAAACAGAATAAAACAAGCCAAGATTCAAACAATTGAACTAAATATACTAAACTAAAAGCAGCGGTAGAGAAAAAAGTAAAATCATTAAGTGTTAAATAATAATTAAAATAACTACTAATAAGTAAAGAGGATTCCTTTAACATGTGGTGCTCTCAGCCCCCAAGGGAGCCTGTGCCTCTGCAGACGAGGACGGATCCATCATCATCCCCACACGGCTGACCTCACCCTTTAGGAAGCTTGTAACGCCCCCTTCCAGATCAGGGCGACTGTCACTTAACTGCATCCATGAACTGCCCACAAACAGTATTTCTATGCTGTGTGGATTGAATCTCGGTTTATGGGCCCTCATCCAGCACTGGTTCAGAGCTTCCTCTGGCTCATCTCTATGAGCTGAGAAGGAGAGGTGAAGCGAGGTATCATGGGTCGTGCCTCAGCCCACGCCTTTGAAGACGCTCTCCCGGTGGTTTCATGTAGATGTTGAAAAGCACGGGGTTGTGTGTTAAATACCGCTGTAGGACAGATCTCTTCTCTCCTATTATTATTATTATATAGCACCATCAATGTACATGGTGCTGTACAGAGTAAAACAGTAAATAGCAAGACCCTGCCGCATAGGCTTACAATCTAATAAAATCATAGTAGAACAATAAGGAGGGGAAGAGAATGCAAACAGGCACAGGGTAGGGTAAACAGGCACAGGGTAGGGCAAAACTAACAGTATAAAGTCCGAACAACATCAAGTTTTAAAAGCTTTAGGAAAAAGAAAAGTTTTTAGCTGAGCTTACCCTACCCCCACTTTGTCTAAGAGGCATTCTAGGCAGGAGTGGAAGTGTTGCAATACGCAACTTCACAGCCCAACTGAAGACAGCCTTCCCAGAAGGATAGCTTGAAAGCTGCCAAGAGGTCCAAGAGAGTCCACAGGGTGACACAAACCCATCCTTCTCCGGGCACGTCGGGTGAGTAAACCCACGGCTGCGTTTCCACATGATAGAGAAGTCTATCTGGTCTCAACAGGGCTGCTAGGTCAGTAAGTAGCCCTGGCCAATGCCATCACACTCTGCCAGCTGTTGGCCAATGAAGCTGGCTGCTGGTGGATGGATGGGCTTGGTTGTGATGTGGGTCTCAATTGGTTCCTGGGCTGAGGATGTGCTCGGTGAAGCCCTGCTCCCCTTTCCTTAGCATATATCTTTGCCCCTTGCTCTGAGTGTCCCAGGTTTCTTCCAGGAAAGGAAGCCAATTCTGCCATCCTGAAGTCCGCCGTCCCAAGATCTACATGATGTTTCAACAACTCCCCTTTCTCCTGGATGGCCCTGTTCGATCAGCGATAAATCTAAGGCCTCCCTTTCCAGCCGAGGCTGCAGAAGGTGGGCAGCCTCTCAGAGCGACAGCAAGAGCTAAGTTCTGTGTTTTTTGTGTGTGGGGTGCTAGACCACATCGGTTGATGGGTGAGCAGGGATGTTAGGCAACCATAGGCTATGCATAGAATCATAGAATAGTAGAGTTGGAGGGGGCCTACAAGGCCATCGAGTCCAACCCCCTGCTCAATGCAGGAATCCACCCTAAAGCATCCCTGACAGATGGTTGTCCAGCTGCCTCTTGAATACCTCTAGTGTGGGAGAGCCCACAACCTCCCTAGGTAGCTGATTCCATTGTCGCACTGCTCTAACAGTCAGGAAGTTTTTCCTGATGTCCAGCCGGAATCTGGCTTCCTTTAACTTGAGCCCGTTATTCCGTGTCCTGCACTCTGGGAGGATCGAGAAGAGATCCTGGCCCTCCTCTGTGTGACAACCTTCTAAGTATTTGAAGACTGCTATCATGTCTCCCCTCAATCTTCTCTTCTCCAGGCTAAACATGCCCAGTTCTTTCAGTCTCTCTTCATAGGGCTTTGTTTCTAGACCTCTGATCATCCTGGTTGCCCTCTTCTGAACACGCTCCAGCTTGTCTGCGTCCTTCTTGAATTGTGGAGCCCAGAACTGGACGCAGTACTCTAGATGAGGCCTAACCAGGGCCGAATAGAGAGGAACCAGTACCTCACGTGATTTGGAAGCTATACTTCTATTAATGCAGCCCAAAATAGCATTTGCCTTTCTTGCAGCCCTATCGCACTGTTGGCTCATATTCAGCTTGTGATCTACAACAATTCCAAGATCTTTCTCGTTTGTAGTATTGCTGAGCCAAGTGTCCCCCATCTTGTAACTGTGCATTTGGTTTCTATTCCCTAAATGTAGAACTTGGCATTTATCCCTATTAAATTTCATGCTGTTGGTTTCAGCCCAGCACTCCAGCCTATCAAGATCACTTTGAAGTTTGTTTCTGTCTTCCAGGGTATTAGCTATCCCACCCAATTTTGTGTCATCTGCAAATTTGATCAGCATTCCCTGCACCTCCTCGTCCAAATCATTAATAAAAATGTTGAAGAGCACTGGGCCCAGGACTGAGCCCTGCGGCACCCCACTCGTTGCCTCTCCCCAGTTTGAGAAGGTTCCATTGATAAGTACTCTTTGAGTCCGATTCTGTAGCCAACTGTGGATCCACCTAATAGTTGTTCCATCTAGCCCACTTTTAGCTAGTTTGTTAATCAGAATGTCATGTGGTACTTTGTCAAAAGCTTTGCTGAAGTCAAGATATATGACGTCCACAGCATTCCCACAGTCCACAAGGGAGGTTATCCTATCAAAAAATGAGATCAAATTAGTCTGGCAGGATTTGTTCCTGACAAATCCATGTTGGCTTCTAGTAATCACTGCATTGATTTCAAGGTGTTTACAGATTGACTTCTTTATAATCTGCTCCAGAATTTTCCCAGGGATGGATGTCAGACTGACTGGTCTGTAGTTCCCAGGTTCCTCCTTTTTGCCCTTTTTGAAGATAGGGACAACGTTAGCCCTCCTCCAGTCATCCGGCACCTCACCCATCTTCCATGATTTTGCAAAGATAATAGACAAAGGTTCTGAGAGTTCTTCTGCTAGCTCCTTCATTACTCTAGGATGCAGTTCATCGGGCCCTGGAGATTTAAACTCATTCAAGAAAATTAGGTGTTCTTTGACCATTTGTTTATCAATCCCAAACTGCAATCCTGCCCCCTCAACTTCTGCTTCACTTTTCCCAGGGGGGTCATAGACCCGCTTTTGGGAGAAGACCGAGGCAAAGTAGGAATTGAGCACTTCAGCCTTTTCTTTGTCGTCTGTTATCAATTTGCCATCCTCATTAAGCAGTTGAACCACCATTTCTTTCCTCTGTCTTTTACTACTCACGTATCTGATGAAAGCCTTTTTATTGCTTTTAGCATCCCTCGCTAATCTCAGCTCATTCACAGCTTTAGCCTTCCTGACGCCATTTCGGCACTTCTGCGCCACTTGTCTGTACTCTTCTTTTGTAGGCTGGCCTTCCTTCCACTTCCTATATGTATCCCTTTTTGTTTTCAGTTCATCAATAAGCTTTTTGTGGAGCCTCATTGGTTTCCTCTGTTGTCTTCTATCTTTTCTCCTTGTTGGAATTGTTTGTAACTGTGCCTTTAAAATTTCATTTTTTAAATACTCCCACCCATCCTGCACTCCTTTTCTCTTTAGGCTCCCTTGCCAAGGGACCTTACTTATTATAGTTCTGAGTTTATTAAAATCAGCTTTCCTAAAATCCAGAGTACGTGTATGGCTACGCTCGACTTTTGTCTCCTTCATAATCAAGAATTCAAGTATGACGTGGTCACTTTCCCCCAGAGTTCCCGTAACTGCCACTTTATCCACTAAGTCATCCCTATTGGTCAATAACAAGTCAAGGATTGCCGATCCTCTAGTTCCTTCCTCCGCTTTCTGTAGGAGAAAGTTATCACCCATACATGTCAGGAATTTCTTGGAAGGGCCGCTTTTGGCAGTAATGGTCTCCCAACAGATATCAGGGTAATTGAAGTCCCCCATCACTACTACATCACACTTCCTTGAAACACTGGCAATTTGTTTCTCAAAGGTTTCGTCCTCGTCTTCTCCTTGATTGGGTGGTCGGTAGTAGACTCCGATTATCATATTCTTTTTATTCCTTGCCCCATTTATTTTAATCCAGACGCTCTCGACGGGGCTCCCAATCTCATCCGCCTGTATTTCTGTGCAGGGATAGGTATTTTTAACATATAGTGCAACTCCATCTCCCTCTCTATTTCTTTCTAAGATTCAGTTTACGGGGGTGGGAGACGTAAATTTTGAGGCAACAATGGATGAAGGCCAATGCACCACAGTACAGAGAACAGCTCCAACAGTGTCCCAAAATAGTGTCTGCAACAAGGTAGGAACAAAGCCAGACTATAAAACTCATGGTCTTCGATGTCTATATACTAATGCCCAGAGCATGGGAAACAAACAGAATGAACTTGAACTCTTATTACATGAAGGCAAATACGACTTGATAGGTATAACTGAAACTTGGTGGGATGACTCCCATGACTGGAATATAGCAATTGAAGGATATAACTTGTTCAAAAAGAACAGAAGAAATAGAAAGGGAAGTGGAGTTGCACTATATGTTAAAAATACCTATCCCTGCACAGAAATACAGGCGGATGAGATTGGGAGCCCTGTCAAGAGCGTCTGAAAATATACTGGGCATTGATCTTGTTAGCTCATGAACTGGAAGATCAAATTCACACGGCACCTTTTTCAGTAGCCTGCTGTGTCAATGGCAGGCCCTGAAAGTGGCTCTCGCTTCTCCCGCTCTTCCACACTCCATGGATTGTTTTCTTGCACCCCTTGGGCTCTTTTACCCTTCTCCACTGGTGACTGAAATCTCTTCCACAAGCTCCGCTAATTTCAAAGGCCTGCCATGGGGCGGGGAGAATGAGGCTGGTTCAGTAAGGGGCGGTTGGTTGGCTTTACGAAGGGAAATACTCTCCGGCCTGGGTTCAGGTACATCACAAGCTTTGAATGCTTGCTGTGATGTGTCGTTCAGCAACTTCCTCCCATTTCTTTTGGAGGGGAAGTTCCAGAAGGATCTTGACTGACCCGCGCCCCAATGCCTTGCTGAGGACCATTCGCGATCACGGAAGGGAATCACTTTTCAACACCACCCATCCCTGTGAGTTTGGTTCCAGCCAAAAGGTTTTTTTAAAACACATATTGGATTTGTCAGTTACTGTATTGGGGGACACCTCTTGTTGTAGCCAAAGGCTGAGTAATTAACTTGCATTCATGAGCTTCGATGCTTGATCTGAGCTGGCTGCAGGGGGCTTGTGTCTGTTAGTCATCCATTCCAGGGGCTGGGGGGAAGGGAGCTCTCCGGGGGATTTGCTGTGGATCAGCAAGGGGTCCTGAGTCCCAAATGCCCTAGCTATCAGAAAAAGCATTTCCCCCCCCCCCCCGGTCTTTTGGGTTGTGAGGGGAAATATCAGAAGTAGGTTCCAGCATAAACCATTATGTGAGCTCAGTTCTGATAGGAATCATAACTTGTTCCTGGGTGGAGGACGTGCCTGGGGACGCCTGAGTGTAGATCTAGTGGATGCTTTAGGGTGGATTCCTGCATTGAGCAGGAGGTTGGACTCGATGGCCTTGTAGGCCCCTTCCAACTCTGCTATTCTATGATTCGATGATTCGTATTTGGCTTTGGGCTCTGAGTGGTGGGTCGCAGGGTTCTTGTAGGATTCAAAGCCAATCCTGGAGAAGCTGAAGTCCAGGGGCTGAGATTTATGAGATGCTGCAACACCTTGTCTTTCTCATGGACGACATTGTCTCCCTTTTCGGCCAGGATTGCAGGAAGCAGAGGGCTTCTCAGAGCGCCTACAAAAGCTAAGTCATGACTTTTGGGGGAGGTGCTCTAGAACATCTGGCGCTGTGTGTGTGTGTAGAGGGATTTCAGGTTACCAAGGGTAACGAGTGTAGATATCAAACTCATGAATTCAAGTATCATACCCCCTGTGAATTCACTCAGGTCCCCCTTCGGTAGCCTGCTGTGTCAACGACATGCCCTTAAAGTGCCTCTATCTTCTGCACTTCCACTCTCCTTGTGTTCTGTTCTTGCACCCCTTGGGCTCTCTTCCCATTAGCCACCGGTGACTGGGATTGCTGCCGTGATTCCACCAGCTCCACTAACTTTAAGGGCGTGCCGTGGGGGGCAGAGGGTTCCACCTTAGGCCAGTGGACTGCGAGATGGGTGGATGGTTTCAGAAGTGAAATACTGTTTGGCATGCATTCGTTTGAGCATGGAAATAACAAAATAGTATCCTTGTGTGGTTTGCAGTGCCGTTCAATACCTTCCTCTTGTTTTGTTGGAAGGCAAAGTCCAGAAACATCATGGCTGGCCCAGGTCTGTCTGCGTTGCTGAGAATTGTCCTGGCGTTTATGTTCCAGATCATGATGAGGAATGCCGTCTCCACACCACCCATCCGTGCGAGTCCATTTTTGGCGAAAAGGTTTGTAAAACCTTTTACTGAATTCATGAATAGATTATTGCATGCATGTGATTGTAGAAAAAGCCTGAGAAATAGAAATGCCTTCATAACCTCTGATGCTTGGTCTGAGCCAGCTGCACAGGCCTCATATTCTTAGTGTGACTTTCCTGCACATCTATTTTGCAGCTTGTCCTGGGTGGTGGTTCACAGGGTTCTTCTCAGAAGGAAAGCGGATCCTGCAGGCCTGATGTCCTCCACCCCAGATCTACGAGTAGCTGCAACACCTTGTCTTTCTCATGGACGGCAGTGTTTCACCAGCAGTAAGACGACGGTCTCCCTTTCCTGCTGGGACTGCAGGAGGCGGACAGGTCATCAATCTATTAAATCAGCTAAGTCGTTTTTTCCGGAGTGCGGTGCCATACAACGTCGAGCTCAGTGTGGGCGGAGGGATTTTGAGACCACCGAGGGCTAGGCAAAAAAGTTAAGGAGGGTAGATTACATAGACTCATGAATTTGCATATGATACGCCTGTGAATTTGCACAGCCTCTCTTTTGGTAGGCTGCCATGTCAATGACATGCCCGTAAAGTTGCTCTAGCTTCTCCTGCACTTCCACACTCCTTGGGTTCTGTTCTTGCACCACTTAGGCTCTCTTTTACTTCGCCACCGGTGACTGGGATTGCTGCCGCTACCTCCGCTAACTTTAAAGGCATGCCATGGGGTGAGGAGGATTTTATTTCTGAGAAGCTGGTTCAAGCAGGCACGGGGGATAGAGGGAATGTCTTTAGTCAGGCAACTACTGTTTGTCAGGTGTTTTGTTTGGATATGTAACAGACAAAAAGTTGTTCTTGCGTGTCTCGCTGTGATGGATCGTTAAATAAGTTCCTGCCTTTTCCGCCCCCAGGGGAAGTTCTAGAAGGAACAAGACTGGCCACGCCCCTACATGTTGCTGAGGACGGTCCTGGCCTTCGTGTTCTAGATCATGACGGCAAATGTCATTTCAATGTCACCTGTCCGTATGAGTCTACTCTTGGCCAGAAGATTGGTTCACCTTAAACTGTATGTGTGAATGGATTATTGCCTGTATGGGCACCTGTAATTGTAGCGAACAACTGAGAATTAGAACTGCTCTAATAATCTTTGAAGCGTTATCTGATCTAACCCTAACCCTGATCCAGCTCCACGGGGGTCATAAGCATGAGACATCTGTTCCTGTTTTAGATGAGGGGGGTCACTCTTGAGTCAACTGGCATGAAGAGAAGGTTGGGGGGGGGTGTGCAACCCTGCTGCTGTCCCCGTCTCTTTGCTGGCAGAAGGATAGGGGACCTACAACCCCGTGGACTTCCTTGGTCCTCTTATGCTCTCCATCTGGGAAGGCTATCTTGAGTGGGGGTGGGAAGCCGTGTGTTGCGAGGCTTCTGCTCTTGTCTAGAATACTGAGGTGTTAGGGGATGAAGGCTCTGTCCTACGGAAGTCTTGCTACAGGGTGCTGCAGCATTGTATTTGACTCCCATTCTTAACATCTACATCAAACCGCCAGGAGACGTTAATTGGGGACCCGGGCTGAGCCCTCACAAATGCCTCTCCTTCTCAGCTCATAGAGGTGAGGCAGTTGAAGCTCTGAACCAGCACAGGGGGAGGAGAATGGACTGGATGAGGGCCAAGAAACTCAGATTCAATTCAGACAGAATAGAGGTAGTGTTTGCTGGTGGGTCATCGTTCCGGCTTAATGAGGTTCACCCTGTTCTGGAGGGGGGGGAAGTTACACACTTCTTAAAGGGTGACGTCTGGGTTGGGCATGGCCATGTTTCCATTGTTGTCCGTAGAGGCACAGGCTCCCTCAGTGGCTCAGAGTGGCTTTTCATCATGTGGGTTTCAATGGGGGTCACAGGTTTTTTTATTTCCCTTTGTATTTTACTTGTATTTTTTTTAGTTCTGTTTTTTCTTTTTCTTTTGTTTTACGGCACCTCTAATCCCCCCAGATGGTGTACCAAACATTTTAAATAGACATTAAAACAGAATAAAAGTAAGGCAGAATAAAGCTGGCCAAGATTCAAACAATTGAACTAACTATACTAAACTAAAAGCAGCAGGAGAGAAAATCTCAAAGTGTTTAATAAGAGTTAAAATTACTACTTCTAAGAAGTAAAAAGGATTCCTTGAACAGGTGGTGCTCTCAGCCCCCGAGGGAGCCTGTGCCTCTGCAGATGAGGATGGATCCATCATCATCCCCAAACTGCAGACCTCATCCTTTAGGAAGCCTATCATCCCCCCTTCCAGAACAGGGCAAATGTCACTTAACCGAATCCATGAACCACCCACAAACAACATTTGCATCTCGTCTGGCTTGATTCCTGGTTTATTGGCCCTCATCCAGCCCACTCTTCTACTGGCTCATCTCGATGAACTGAGAAGGAGAGGTGAAGCTAGGTGTCATGGGTGATGCCTCATCCCGTGCCTCTGCAGATCCTCTCCTGGTGGTTTCATGTAGATGTTGAATAGCAAGGGGGGTCAAATACCGCTGTAAGGCAGATCCCTTCTCCCCTACCCCCTCTTTGTCTAAGGGGCATTTTAGGCAGGAGAGGAAGCGTTGCAATCTGCAACTTCACATCCCAACTTTAGACAGCCTTCCCAGAAGGATAGCTTGAAAACTGCCAAGAGGGCCAAGAGAGTCCACAGGTTCACACAAACCCATCCTTCTTCTGGCACAGGGCGACCCATCAGGTGAGTAAACCCACGGCTGTGTTTCCACATGATAGAGAAGCTGCCCTCAACAGGGCAGAAAGGTCAGTAAGTAGCCATGGCCAATGCCATCACACGCTGCCACCCATTGGCCAATGAAGCTGGCTGCTGGTGGATGTATGGGCTCAGTTGTGATGTTGATCTCAACTGGTTCCTGGGCAGAGGATGTGCTCGGGGAAGCCCTGCTCCCCTTTCCTTAGTGTACGTTTGCTTTGCTCTTGCCTCTGAGTGCGGGGGTCCCAGGTTTCTTCCAGGAAAAGAAGCTGTTTCTGCTGTCATGAAGTCCACCGACCTGAGATCTACGAGATGTTTCAACAACTCCTCTTTCTTCTGGGCGGCGCTTTTCAACCAGCGATAAATCTAAGGCCTCCCTTCCCGGACAAGGTGCAGGAATCATAGAATCATAGAATAGCAGAGTTGGAAGGGGCCTACAAGTCCATCGAGTCCAACCCCCTGCTCAATGCAGGAATCCACCCTAAAACATCCCTGACAGATGGTTGTCCAGCTGCCTCTTGAATGCCTCTAGTGTGGGAGAGCCCACAACCTCCCTAGGTAACTGATTCCACCGTCGCACTGCTCTAACAGTCAGGAAGTTTTTCCTGATGTCCAGCTGGAATCTGGCTTCCTTTAACTTGAGCCCGTTATTCCGTGTCCTGCACTCTGGGAGGATCGAGAAGAGATCCTGGCCCTCCTCTGTGTGACAGCCTTTTAAGTATTTGAAGACTGCTATCATGTCTCCCCTCAATCTTCTCTTCTCCAGGCTAAACATGCCCAGTTCTTTCAGTCTCTCTTCATAGGGCTTTGTTTCTAGATCTCTGATCATCCTGGTTGCCCTCTTCTGAACACGCTCCAGCTTGTCTGCATCCTTCTTGAACTGTGGAGCCCAGAACTGGACACAATACTCTAGATGAGGCCTAACCAGGGCTGAATAGAGAGGAACCAGTACCTCACGTGATTTGGAAGCTATACTTCTATTAATACAGCCCAAAATAGCATTTGCCTTTCTTGCCGCCATATTGCACTGTTGCTCATATTCAGCTTGCGATCTACAACAATTCCAAGATCTTTCTCGTTTGTAGTATTGCTGAGCCAAGTGTCCCCCATCTTGTAACTGTGCCTTTGGTTTCTATTTCCTAAATGTAGAACTTGGCATTTATCCCTATTACCGTATTTCTTCGATTCTAAGACGCCATCGATTGTAAGACGCACACTAATTTCAGTACCACCAACATAAAAAAAGCTTTGATTCTAAGAAATAATAAATGACCTGCGATTCTAAGATGCACCCCGTTTTTAGAGATGTTTATATGGGGAAAAAAGTGTGTCTTAGAATCGAAGAAATACAGTAATTTTCATTCTGTTGTTTTCAGCCCAGCACTCCAGCCTATCAAGATCATTTTGAAGTTTGTTTCTGTCTTCCAGGGTATTAGCTATCCCACCCAATTTTGTGTCATCTGCAAATTTGATCAGCGTTCCCTGCACCTCCTCGTCCAAATCATTAATAAAAATGTTGAAGAGCACTGGGCCCAGGACTGAGCCCTGCGGCACCCCACTCGTTGCCTCTCCCCAGTTTGAGAAGGTTCCATTGATAAGTACTCTTTGAGTCCGATTCTGTAGCCAACTGTGAATCCACCTAATAGTTGTTCCATCTAGCCCACTTTTAGCTAGTTTGTTAATCAGAATGTCATGTGGTACTTTGTCAAAAGCTTTGCTGAAGTCAAGATATATGACGTCCACAGCATTTCCACAGTCCACAAGGGAGGTTACCCGATCAAAAAATGAGATCAAATTAGTCTGACAGGATTTGTTCCTGACAAATCCATGTTGGCTTCTAGTAATCACTGCATTGATTTCAAGGTGTTTACAGATTGACATCTTTATAATCTGCTGCAGAATTTTCCCAGGGATGGATGTCAGACTGACTGGTCTGTAGTTCCCAGTTTCCTCCTTTTTGCCCTTTTTGAAGATAGGGACGTTAGCCCTCCTCCAGTCGTCCGGCACCTCACCCGTCTTCCATGATTTTGCAAAGATAATAGACAAAGGTTCTGAGAGTTCTTCTGCTAGCTCCTTCATTACTCTAGGATGCAGTTCATCGGGCCCTGGAGATTTGAACTCATTCAAGGAAATTAGGTGTTCTTTGACCATCTGATGCCATGCTTCTCGCCTGCCCAAGGACCTCCACTTCCCTTACTTGGCTTCGTCCTTTTTCCTCTTCTGTCCCTCATGCCTGGAACGCTCTTCCAGAACACTTGAGAACTACCAACTCAATCACAGCTTTTAAAACTCAGCTAAAAACTTTTATTTTCCCTATAGCTTTTAAACTTTGAGTTTGTTCTGACTCTATACTGTTAGCTTCACCCTACCCGGTGCCTGTTTACACTTCCCTGTGCCTGTTTGCATTCTCTTTCCCTCCTTATTGTTTACTACAACTTTATTAGATTGTAAGCCTATGCGCCAGGGTCTTGCTATTTACTGTGTGGTCTGTGCAGCACCATGTACATAGATGGTGCTATATAAATAAATAATAATAATAATAATAATATTTGTTTATCAATCTCAAACTGCAATCCTGCCCCCTCAACTTCTGCTTCACTTTTTCCAGGGGGGTCATAGACCCGCTTTTGGGAGAAGACCGAGGCAAAGTAGGAATTGAGCACTTCAGCCTTTTCTTTGTCATCTGTTATCAATTTGGGAGGGTGTAGGGCTTTTGGACTACTGAGGGACATGCATAAAAGGTAATGAGTGAATTCACTCATGTCCCCCTTTCAATAGCCTGCCGTGTCAATGACATGCCCTTAAAGTTGCTTTAGCTTCTCCTGCCCTTCCACACTCCTTGGGTTCTGTTCTTGCACCCGTGGGGGTTTCTTCCCCTTTGCTATCGGTGACTGGGATTGCTGCCACACTTCCATAAGCTCTGCTAACTTTGAGGGCGTGCCGTGGGGGACAGAGGGTTCCCTCGTAGAGAGGCCAGTGGACTGGATGGTTTCAGAAGTCAGATACTGTCTGGCATGTATTCATTTTGGAATGGAAATGACAAAATAGTATCTTTGTGTGTCTTGCAGTGCCATTCAATACCTTCCCCTTGTTTTTTGGAAGGTCAAGTCCAGAAGGATCATGGCAGGCCCAGGGACCTGTGCGTCTCTGACGACTGTCCTGGTGTCAACGTTCTGGATCATGATGAGGACTGCCGTGTCAACACCACCCATCTGTGTGAGTCTACATTTGGCCAATAGGTTTGTTAAACTTTTTACTGAATTCGTGAATGGATTAGTGTATGCATGTGATTGTATTAAAAGCCCAAGAAATAGAAATGCCATTATAATATTTGATGCTTGGTCTGAGCAAGGTGCAAGGGCCACAGGGTTAGGAATTTGGCTTCTAGAAGTATTAAGTGTTAGGGCTTTGACTTCCAGAAGTTTTTATGGTTAGCCCTTTGACTTCTAGAAGTTTTAAGCATTAGGGCATTGAATGTTTAGCCCTTTAACTTCTAGAAGTTTTAAGCGTTAGGTCGTCAAACATTTAGCACTTTGACTTCTAGAAGTTTTATGTGTTAGGGCTTTGAACATTTAGCACTTTGACATCTAGAAGTTTTAAACGTAGGGCTTTGACTTCTAGAAGTTTTTAGGGTTAGTGTGAATTTCCTGCACTTCTGTTTTGCAACTCGTCCTGGGTGGTGTTTCACAGGTTTGTTCTAGAAAGGAAAGCAGATCCTACAAGCCTGATATCCTCCACCCGAGATCTACGAGAAGCTGCAACACCTCGTCTTTCACATGAATGGCATTGTTTCACCAGCAGTAAGACTACGGTCTCCCTTTTTGGCCAGGATTGCAGGAAGCCGAGGGCTTCTCAGAGCGCCTACAAAAGCTAAGTCATTACTTTTGGGGGAGGTGCTCTAGAACATCCGGCAGTGTGTGTGTGGAGCGATTTCAGGTTACCAAGAGCCATGCAGAAAAAGTAATGTGTGTTGATAATCCAGCTCTCATGAATTCAAGTGTCAAACCCCCCAAGAATTCGCACATGTCCCCCTCTTGGTAGCCTGCCATGTCAATGACATGCTCTTAAAGTTGCTCTAGCTTCTCCTGCACTTCCACACTCTTTGGGTTCTGTTCTTTCACCTCCTGTGCTCTCTTGCCCTTCGCCACCGGTGACTGGGATTGCTTCCACTCTTCCACAAGCTCCGCTAACTTTGAGGGCATGCCGTGGTGGTCGGAAGGTTCCATCTTAGAGAGTCCAGTGGAGTGGATGGTTTCAGAAGTCAGATACTGTCTGGCATGCATTCGTTTCAGAATGGAAATGACAAAATACTATCCTTATGTGTCTTGAAGTGCCATTCAATACCTTCTCTCATTTTGTTGGAAGGCAAAGTCCAGAAGGATCATGGCTGGCCCAGGGCACTTTGCGTCGATGAGGACTGTCGTTGCATTAACGTTCCGGATTGTGAAGAGGAATGTTGTCTCAACGCCACCCATCCATGTGTCAAACTATTGGTCGATAGGTTAGTTAAACCTTTTACTGAATTTGTGAATGGAGTAGTGTGTGCATGTGATTGTAGAAAAGGCCCGAGAATTAGGAACGGCTTTATAATCTTTAATGCTTGGTCTGAGCAAGGTGCAGGGCCCTCAGGTTTAGGACTTTGACTTCAAGAAGTTTTAAGTGTTAGGATTTTGACCATTTATCCCATTCTCTTCCAGAAGTTTAAGTATTATGGCTTTGACTTCCAGAAGTTTTAAGCTTCAGGACTTTGGACATTAAGCACTTTCACTTCTAGAACTTTTAAGTGTTGGGGCTTTTAACATTTAGCACTTTGACTTCTAGAAGTTTTAAATGTTAGGACTTTGAACCTTTAGCACCTGGACTTCTAGAAGTTTTAAGTGTAAGGGCTTTGAACTTCTTGCACTCTGACTTCTAGAAGTTTTAAGCTTTAGGACTTTGGACATTAGCACTATCACTTCTAGAAGTTTTAAGCATTAGGGCATTGAATGTTTAGCGCTTTGACTTCTAGAAGTTTTAAGCTTTAGGGCTTTGATGTCTAGAAGTTTTAAGCATTACGTTTTTGACTTCCAGAAGTTTTAAGCGTTAGGTCATCAAACATTTAGCACTTTGACTTCTAGAAGTTTTAAGCGTTAGGTCGTCAAACATTTAGCACTTTGACTTCTAGAAGTTTTAAACGTAGGTCTTTGACTTCTAGAAGTTTTTAGGGTTAGTGTGAATTTCCTGCACTTCTGTTTTGCAACTCGTCCTGGGTGGTGGTTCTCAGTGTTCTTCTAGGAAGAAAAGCAGATCCTGCAGGCCTGATGTCCTCCACCCCAGATCTACGAGAAGCTGCAACAGGGCTGACCTGTGCCAAGAGAGGGATGGGGGGGGGGCGTGCAACCCTGCTGGTGTCCCCATCTCAAGGATAGTGGACCTGCAACCCCGTCGACTCTCTTGGTCCTCTTATGCTATCCGTCTAGGAAGGCTGTCTTGACTTGGGGTGGGAAGTTGTGTGTTGCGACGCTTCTGTTCCTGCCTACAATTCTGAAGGTGGTGGTGTTAGGGGATGATGGCTCTGACCTATGGCGGTCTTTCTACAGGGTGCCTTAGGGCTGCATTTGTCCCCCATTCTTCTCAACATTTACATCAAACCGCTAGGAGACGTTAACCGGGGCCATGGGCTGAGGCCTCACCAGTGCCTCTCCTTCTCAGCTCATAGGGTTGAGGCAGTGGAAGCTCTGAACCGGCACACGGGCAGGAGAATGGACTGGACGAGGGCCAAGAAACTCAGATTCAATCCAGACAGAATGAGCATTCTGTTTGCAGGTGGTTCATCATTTGGGCTTAGTGGCATTCACCCTGTTCTGGAGGGGGGGGGAAGAGTTACACACTTCCTAAAGGGTGACGTCTGTGGTGGGGATGGTCATGGTTCCACAGTCGTCCATAGAGGCAGAGGCTCCCTCAGTGGCTCAGAGTGGCTTTTCATCATGTGGGTTTCAACGTGGGTCACAGTTTCTTTGATTTCCCTTTGCATTTTATTTTTAGTTTGTTTCCTTTCTTTTTATGGCACTTTTAATCCCCCATCCCAAAGTTCTTCAGGTGCTGTACAAAATATTTTAAATAGATATTAAGATAAAAGTTAGAAAACAGAATAAAAGTAAGGCAGAATAAAGCCAGCCAAGATTCAAACATTTGAACTAAACATACTGAACTAAAAGCTGCAGGAGAGAAAATCACTAAGTGTCTAATAATAATTAAAATAACTACTAAGTAAAAAGGATTCCTTGATCAGGTGGTGCTCTCAGCCCCCAAGGGAGCCTGTGCCTCTGCAGACGAGGACGGATCCGCCGTCATCTCCACATGCAGACTTCACCCTTAAGGAAGCCTGTCACCCCACTTCCAGAACAGGGTGACTGTCAGTTAACTGGATCCATGAACCACCCACAAATAGCACTTGTGTCTCGTCTGGCTTGACTCTTGGTTTCTGGGCCCTCATCCAGCCCACTCTCCTGCCCAGGCGCTGGTTCAGAGCTTCCACGGCCTCAGCTCTCTGAGCTGAGAAGGAGAGGTGAAGTGAGGTGTCCTGGGTGATATCTCAGCCTGCTCCCCTAGAGTACCTGTCCCGGCGGTTTCATATAGCTGTTGAAAAGCCAGGGGGTCAAATAGTGCCCTAGGAGAGATCCATTCTCCCCTACGCCCACTTCGTATTTCTTTTATTTATTTTTTTAAAGGATTTTTATAGCGCCGCCTCACCATTTCTGGCATCGAGGCACTTTACAATAACATATACAACAATTCCATTAAAACCCTCACCCTCAAACAATTAAAAGCCCTCAACACCAATTTAAACCACCCCCTCCCCAAGCTCTTGTGAAAATAAAAATGCCTTACAAAGGCATTTGAAGCAATTTAGAGTGGGAGCCTGTCTAATCTGCAGTGGCACATTGTTCCATAACCAGGGGCTAGCCACTGAAAAAGCCCTGGCCCCCGCACATTCCAATTTGTAGCGGGGGACCGTCAGGACACCCTGCTCCTGAGAGTGAGTCTGCCAATGGTGAGACACAGGAGAAAGGCGAGGCTCAGGTATCCAGGACCCAAGCAATGAAGGGCTTTATACATGGTCAACAAGACCTTGTACCGCACCCTAGCAGCCACCGGCAGCCAATGGAGCTCTTGAAGCACCAAAGTGATAGACCACTTTGGGAGCCCCTTGACCAACTTGGCTGCTGCATTTTGTACAGCCTGTAGGCGTTGGATTTGCTGTATACAACAGGTTGCAATAGTCCAGTCTGGAAAGAACCAGGGCCTGGACTGCGGTGGTAAGATCAGCCCCTGACAGAAAGGGGCGAACTTGGCGGAGCACATGTAGATGATAAAATCAACTCCGAACCACGGCCCCCATCTGTGAAGACATAGTTTGGAATTGGTCAAGAATAACACGCAGGTCCTGCGCCTCAGTCACAATCCTTGGTTGGATTCCTGAAATAGGCAGATCTACAAGCTCCTGCCTCAAATCTGCCAGCCGCTGACCTCGGCCAATCACCATCAGCTCAGTCTTCTCCGGGTTAAGCTTTAGTTTACTCCTAGACATCCAGTTACAGATCTCAGCCAGGCACCAAGACAGAGTAGCAACTGCCTCGCCGAGGTCAGACCCCACCGAGATGTAAAGCTGGGTATCATCGGCATACATACGGTACCTCAACCCTAATTAACTCTGCCAGCGGCCTCACATATACATTGAACATGAAAGGTGAGAGGATGGAACCCTGTGGAACTCCACAGGGGAGGGCTGTGGGGGTAGATGTACAGGTGCCCAGAATAACCACCTGAGCCCTTCCATCCAAGTAGGACTGGATCCAGGCAAGAGCCAGGCCCTCCAGTCCCACTTGGGTGTTCAACCGTCTAATCAACAATTCATGATCCACTGTGTCGAAGGCCGCTGAAAGGTCCAATAACAGCAGGATGGACAGATGACCTTTGTCCATCGCTAAAAGAAGATCGTCACAGACTGCGGCAAGGGCAGTCTCCGTGCCGTGACCCATGCTGTGACTTTGTCTAAGAGGCATTCTAGGCAGGAGTGGAACCGTTGCAATACGCAACTTCAAGACAGCCTTCCCAGAAGGATAGCATCAGAGGTCCAAGAGAGTCCACAGGGTCACACGAACCCATCCTTCACCTGGCACAGGGAGACCCATTGGGTGACTAAACCCAGGGCTGCATTTCCACATGAGAGAGAAGTTTATCTGGTCTCAACAGGGCAGCTAGGTCAGTAAGTAGCCCCGGCCAATGCGATCACACTGAAGCTGGCTGCTGGTGGATGGATGGGGTCAATTCAAAGTGCTGATTTGAATCTTGTAAAGCTTGAGTGGCTTGGGTGAAGGTATTCGAAAGAGCACTGTTTCCAATATCTACTGTATGTAATTGGACTATATGAATTTTTGGAAAGCTTTCCCAATGCCTGTGCTGAAGAAAGCCAGGTAGGTAGCTTGTCTCCCCTCACCTTTCTTCTTTTTTCCTAAGTTGAAGAATCCCAGCTGTTGTATCCTTCCCTCATAGGAGAGATGCTTCAGCAATTTGATCATTTTAGTTGTCATTTCTGTATTTTTTTCAGCTCTACAATATTTGTTCTTTAGGTGTGGTGAAGACAACTGTACACAGTATTTTAAGTGTGATTGCACCATAGATTTGTATAAGCACAGTATGATACTGGCGTTCTTATTTTCGATTCCTTCCCTAATAATGCTTAAAATGGATTTTGCTATTTTACAGTAGTCTCATATCGGGGTTGGCATTTTGCTCTCCTCGGCATCAAAGAGGGCGTAGCGTCAAGCAGATTACGACACCTAAAACTGGCAGATTCTTCCCCAGAAGTGTGGTGGGTGACAATATCTGAGATCTGGAGTTTCTACCTTTTTTGCCCACTCAGACATGAGTTGAGACTTCATGGGCTTGGTAGTAGCACCATTCTCATCTAATAATGAAGGAGGTAACAAATCGTAGGTTAGAATTTCTGCCATTGTCATTCCTCTCTCTTTGGCAATATCAACTTTTCTCTGAACTACCAATTGATCTTTGATGACATTTTGCAAAGTTTGTTTTTTGTCTTCATGTGTTGTGTTGAACTTAGAAAAGTGGAGAGTTTTTGCTGGTGAATAACTGCCGATAGTGGTTTTGAGCGGGTTATAAACCTTTCCTCTCAAAACAAGAAGAAAACTTCTTGTGGAGTCGTCAGAAATTGGAGCATCTTCTGGCCATTCAATGCTGGAACAAATTCATTGGTTAGAATGTTGTGAAGCTTGACTTCACCTTTTACAAGGTATGGGTTTTCTCTGCTTTCAACATACTGGAGCATCTGTTGGATGTTGCTTTCCATTCTACTTCTGAGTCTTCCTGTTAATTCATGATGCATTATCAGCTCATAGTCAAATGGTTTAATGTTGATCAGCCCTTGAAATGTTTTTCTTATGAGGAGGATTTCATGATAAGCAAGCTCCCATTCAGCAATGCATTCCTTTCTTTTTATTTGGCTGATGATCCCTCCGGCTGACTTCTGCGAGCAGTTTGTTTGTTTGAGAGCCATGTCGATTCCCACTGTGTTAAACTTGCCATTCGTTCTTCGAACAACAAAATGACCCTTTATGAACTGGTCATATACATCAGGATAACGAGTCTCAAGATTTAGAATTTGTTCAAACAGTGAACCCCATCTCAAATAGCTGAATCTATCAAAAATCTGGGAAATTGGAAGTACCTCCTTCACTGTGTGCAGGTGCAGGTTCCAGTTCTCCTCCCTGTCCGCTCTTATTAGGTTCTTCAAAAGACTTATCAGATGCAAGAATCCTTCCAGATATTTGCACTGCTCAGAATTCTTAGCTTGTTCCTGTGTGAAATCATCCAAGGGTTTCAATGTTTCTTCTGATGTTGCTATCAGCTCTTGGAACTTGTTTTGCGTCTTCAGTTGTTGAGTGTTGCAAGCAATGGAGCACATCACTGACTTGCGTTGCTAATCCGGCATCATCCTCAATGGTACTTAAAAATGCTTTCCATTTAAGCCTCTCTACTACTTAGTACTTAAAATGACCATTCTTTTTTATGTATTATAATTTCATTGTGATGCTTCAATACATTGTATTCTACTACCATCGGGTATGTTTTTTTCTGTGTTTTTTCCTTGAATATTCACAGTGAAAGGTCCTAGAGGAGTAAAAATAGTCTTATCTACTAGGAAAGCTTTAGGGTGGATTCCTGCATTGAGCAGGGGGTTGGACTAGATGGCCTTGTAGGCCTCTTCCAACTCTGCTATTCTACGATTCTATGAAATTGTATAAAGAATCCAAAAAACATGTCGTATTTAGTATAGGTACACTGACAAGAGCAGAATATTATGAAATTAGCAACTGCGCGCATATGCCCAAAACAAAATGGCATCCTACACAATTTATGCCCGGGTTGCCAGATGTCTACCCAAGATTTTACCCTTCCCTCAGGCATGCACTAACCGCATTTGAAGAGAGAACTTGTCCACCTCAAAATTCCTCCGGGTCTTAATGGTCAGTGACTGTGTTAGTAGGGCTGTGAGAGGCAACAGCCTCTTCCAGTCAGTCAGTGCAGACCGGACCGAGCTCCCTGGACTCTGCTCAACGCAGCTCCCTAAGTCGCTCTTTGGTTCGTCTCCTTGTTTAGAGCCCTAGTATGCCTCTGCACACCAGCTGGTGGGGAACACGGGCAGAAGGATGGCCTTTGTGGGAGCAGAATCATAGAGTAGTAGAGCTGGAAGGGGCCTATAAGCCCATTGAGTCCAACCCTGCTCATTGCAGGAATCTACCTTAAAGTATATCTGACCCTTGGTCTGATCCAGCCTCAGGGCTCTTCCGACGTCCATCAGAGCCCAAGCAAACCACTATTGAACCCTATTTCGCCACCACCACCCTTGACGGTCGATGCTTTGGATGCATTTGACACATCCAGGTTCTGCCTTAGGATTTGTATGCACAGGACAACGCTGGCTGCCTAGCGTTAGGGTTTGGGCAATGCTCCCCAGCTCTTCACGCTTCCGCCCCTCGCCCCATGTGGAGGGAAAGCTGGGGTTGTGCTTGGGAACCAGCGGAGCGGCAGGCAGAGAGATCTCAGGCCCTCTCGGCTGATGAAGTAGCGCTTTATTAGTCCTTGTGGCTTTCAAGGTTTTTGCCTACAGAGAAAACCACACAAACACGGCCGGGCACGGTAGCCCGCCGACAAACCACAAATAAGAAGCTCCCGGCGAGAGGTGGGGTGTGCGCAAGTGTGAGGCGGGGCCCCAGGGCGTTCAAGCCCTGGCGGCCGTCTCTTTGTAGGTGGCCATCATCTTCTTGATCTCGGCAATCGCTTTCCCGGGGTTCAGCCCCTGCGAGAGGAAGGGAAAATGAGCCACCGAGGGCGCGACGACCATGACATCACGGCTTCGTCAGAGAGCGACGGAGCACGTGAATCCTGCAGGTGAACAGCCTAGGGCACGCCGGCAACCTCCTCGCCCGGCTCTGCGGCAGGGGAGCGGACACGGCTCGCCTTCTTGGGAGGGAGGCAAGCAAGCGCGGGGGCCCTTGCCACCCCCCTCCCCCAGCCACCCAGGTTCACTTTGCCAGGCAGGAGCAGGGAGCCACGGCCTCCCGCAGCAAGGCAGCGGGTGGGGAACACCCACCTTGGGGCAGGTCTTTGTGCAGTTCATGATAGTGTGGCAGCGGTAGAGAGAGAAGGGGTCCTGCAGCTGGGCCAGCCGCTCCTCCGTGTAGTCGTCCCTGGAGTCGATCATCCAGCGATAGGCCTGCCAGACAGAGATGCGTTGGGGGAGGCCTGGCCCTGGGGTGCTGCAGGTGTCCGTCGCAGCAGGGCGTGAAGCTGCTTCTGACTTCAAGAGGGGTCCCCACGTCCCTCTCCACCTTCTGCCCCTCTCTCTCCTCCCCCCATCTCGGCCTACCTAGCAGAAGCCTCCCACAGCCCCTGCCCCTCCTCTCCTCTCTCCGTTTCTGCGGTTCCTGCCACCTAGGTGTTCCCTCACCCCGGTCCCCTGCACAGAAGGCCGCCAGCAGTGTCTCTCCCGTCACCCTACGGAGCGTGGCAAGGCTGGGCGGAGCCACGGCCCGTCCGTGTGTAGTCGAGGGGGCAGGACACAAGGCCGCTGCGATTTGGCCTTCCCCTCAAAGTTGCACCCACCCCCGCATCTGGGGCACCTGAGCCCTCCGCTCTCCATACCTGCATGAGCACGGCCGGGCCAAGGTACTTGTCCCCGTTCCACCAGTAGCTGGGGCAGCTGGTGCTGCAGCAGGCACAGAGGATGCACTCGTACAGCCCGTCCTTGGGGGATGGGGTAGGAGAGAAGAAGCCCCATCAGGAAGCGGAATGGGCCAGGCCACTCCTGGCCATTTTCAGCCAGCATTGGGAGACTTAAAAATGGGAGAGAGCCACCTCCAGCTCGTTGGGGTTGGCACACACTGGTTCCCAGGTCCTGACCCTGGAAGCAGTCAAAGGGGGCGGCGGGGTCACCGTCACGGGATGAAGGCGGTAGAAGGGGAGCTTAGCAGGGGGAACCCACATTGGCTGGCACAGCAAGGCGGACGCCCACACAGGCGGGGCCCAGGGCCCAATGCATTACCAGCTTCTCCCGGTCTTCGATGGACTGGAGGTATTGCTCTTTGCCTTGGCTGCTCTCATCCTTCTTCCTCAGGTAAGGCTGAATCGCTTTGTACTGGGCATAGAAGTTGCTCAAGTCCTGAAAGGGGCCGGAGAGAGGGGGAGAGCAGTCGGTTGACAGAATGGGATGGGTCGGAGCCCTGGCGGTCACAAAGACACATGCATGAAGACGCCGGGGAGGAGGCGGGAGTCACTCGCCACCTCCTGGCTCTGTTGCCACAAGCACGTTTTTGACATATAAACATTTGACATTCGGGTGTGCATGTGTGCTTTCCCCCCATCCTGTGTCCTGGCTGAATCTGCAGACATCACGGCACAGATCCAACCTCTCTCACCTCCGGGTGGGAGAGATGATGATCCCAGTGGGATGGGATGAGTGGGTGCAACAGCCCCTCTGCCTTCTGTTCAAACCAAGGCACCCCAGCCTGGAGTTGGGCCTGCTCTAGCGGGCTCATGGATTCTGCGCACACACCCCTCCTGTTCTTTTGCTCCAGGGGAACAGCCTCGGCCACCACCGCCACAGCTCTACTCTCATGACACGTGCAGAACGAACTCTGCAAGCGATCCCCTTGAGCGCACCCCATCGCCCTTTGACCGGTGGGCCGCAGACCATGCGTAAACTTACGGGAACCAGGTCCTTCACCACATACATGTGGGGGAGAGGGTAGATCTTGGAGACCTTGCTGAGGTCAGTGTCGATCCTCGTGGTGCAGGCCAGAGTGTTCCCCCCGCCGACGTTCATGGCACAAGAGCCACAGATGCCTGCAGCAGCAGAACACAAGTCAACACCAGAACCGCTGGCGCAAGGGCTGTAGCCCCAGCACACCCCAGGGCTGCTTAGCCCCTCCATCCGAGGCCCTGCAGCGGCTGCTTCAGACCTGCGGGCAGGATGGAGCCCTCCCTCCTTCCCACGTCAAAAGCTGCCTCCAACCGCACATGTCGCAAAAGCAGCGCTGCTCCTCTTCCGGTGAAACTTCTGACGAAGGAGTAATTTAGAGAGGGGGTGCCAATGCCCCCAACATCCAGTGGTGTGTGTGCGCGTGACTGTTAAGCAGAGCTACTTATAGGGACGTCACAGATAAACAGCTATTTATAGCCAAATTGGGAGGGGCGGGGGCGGAGAGAACCTCCTTCAAAGAGCACTGAAGATCGCCAAAGTAATTTTAATTCTGAAGTCTCTTAGGGCTATCTTTAAGCATCTGTTTCCTTCCAATGAACTCCATTGTCCAACAATCAATCATTTATTATATGCTTACATTTCTCCCCACAGAATTTGGCCTTTTTCTGTGGTGGTGGTGGTGGTGGTGGTGGTTCTGGGGAGCAAAGGGAGCATGTGGGACAGCGGGAGACTCTCCCTGCACATTACGTCTGCTACGACTGAGCTGTTCACAGCAGGAAGGAAGACGTCAGGCTGAGAGGGAGCTTTCCAGGGGCAACGGCCCCACTGCAGCCCTCTCTGTGTGCGTGTGACCGACGCGCTCTGTCTCGTCCGCCGCCCACCTGAGGCTGGGGCTCCTCAGAGCCAGAGCGCAAAGGGAGGAGGGAGCTCACCTTCTCTGCAGGACCTGCGGAAGGTCAGGGTGGAGTCCATTTCATTCTTAATCTTGATCAGGGCATCAAGAACCATCGGCCCACATCTACAAAGAGGAATGCCAAATGTTCACAGCGGCCATCATTATCACTCGGCTTGCAGTATCCTCTCATTTGGACTAAAAATTTAAAGATTAGACGAATTAAAGTTTGTTGCAAATACCCTTAACTTTCTGTTTATTAGACCAACCTGACACACACACAGCTGGGTAATCGATCCCCTCCTGGGCAAGATCCCTCAGTGTCTTCGCCTCCCTCAAGGACTCACTTGTTCAGGTCTATTTCATACGTCTGCATGCGTGGTTTCTCTCCGGGTTTGTCTGGGTTCCACCGATACACTGCAAACTTCTTGATGCGTGCCGAGGCCTCTGCGGCAGGAGCCACTGCCGCGTGGGCTCTGCGGCAGACCTGCGACGCGAGAAGATCACGTGAGCTTCTCCCGCAACTGTCTCGGAGGTGCGTCAGGCTTATTGCCTGTGCTTCTCCGAGAAGAGAACGCAGCGCCTGTGTTTGTCCTTCTGTAGTGCTGCGACACCCTCGCAACGGTCCTGTGCATCTTTTCAATGTTCTCCCCACTTTCTGGACCAGAGAAACCGTGGCAGAGAGCAACGTGTCCACAGATGGGCAATGAGGTGAGACCGTAACCCAGGTGGCGTTTGGACTCCCAAAAGGGGTTGCTGCACCTATTCCTCTCTCTGCCCCTCTGTATTTATTTATTTATTTAAGCATTTTTATCCCACCCTTCAGCCAAAAGAGGCTCTCAGGGTGGCTTACAAAAATACGTCTTGACAGTCCCTGCAGCAGGAGGCTCTCAGCTGGAGCTGGACCCAGGCACGATGGGGAGCCTGGTGGGGGCTCTCTCCCTCCAGCCCTAGAAGACAGGGGCCTCAAGGGATGGAGGAAGGTCCTGGTTCCAGCCTCTGCCTCCTCGTGTTAGTGGGGGCTTGGGGGGTGGGGAGCTTCCCCCCCCCCCGAAGGAGGGCGGGACCACGCAGGCCTGGGTCCCAATGCAGCCCCCTGGGGCTCCCCAGCTGCTCCCTCCACCCCTTTCCAGACAACCAATGGTTCTGGCATCTCAGGGTTTGTGCAGTCTTCCCTTTGGCATCCCCTCCTCCGCTTCCCTGGCAGGAAGAACACGGGGCGCCGCTCGGCGGGTCTTCGCAGGGTCTTCGCCGGAGTCCGAGCGAGATCGCGGGGGCGCCGGACTCACTGGGGACTAGCAGCTTGCGCCGACGGACACTCCCCATCCCCATCCCACCCCCGCCGCCTGCCCTTTCTCTCCCCCGCGCGCCCGGGCTTCTCACCTGCAGCAGCCCCAGCAGCGACGGGCCGCTGCCGCCTCCGCGCCTGAAAGAGCCGTTCAGCGCGACCCGCAACATCGCCCCGGTCACCGCGGACGCCGCCATCTTGCGCCCTCCGCCCGACTGATTGGCAGGCAGAGGCAAGGCGCCGCTTCCGGGGAGGGACGCGGGAGCGGGGGAGGGAGCGGCCGCGCGTCTGTCGGGAGCGGCATGGAGGACTTCCGGGAAGGGAGAGTAGGAGCCGCGCGTCTCCCTTACGCTTCCATTTTGTGAAGGTCTAGGGAGAACGTCACTTCCGGGGAGAGGGAGGGAGGGACGGAGGGTGTGTGGTTGGGTTGGGGTGCGGCCGGGAGTGCGCTGTTGGGTTCGTCGCTCCCTCCGCGCATCTTGGCCGATCGACACGTCCATGTATGCAAACAGCCATCCCACTAGAAACCTACCTTCCCCCCCCCCCCATGGTTTCCTATCGGTAGACCGGGCCCTCTCGAATTCGCGGAAGTCGGCAAGGGAAATGATTTGTCCTGGTTTCCCGACGAGAAGTTCCAGGACAGCGGGGAGATTTTTCGAGTTGTCCCTGGGGTCACCTTGTTGGCGCTCACTACGTCCCGGGAAGAACCTCGTGCGGAGATTTCTGGGGACAGGCGTTTCAGGCCTGGCCGCCAAGGTAGCATGCGGAACCAGACAGCGGCCTCAATTGGCTGAGGTTATCCGCGTCGTAGTTCCACGAGGGCGGGCAGATTTGGCCCGTGCCCCTCGCAGAAGCCTCCCTATGGAGGTTGCTGGCATCAGTCAGCGGGCTGAATCAGCTGAGGTTATCCGAGTAGGAGTTCCACGACGGTGGGCAGATTTGTCCCTGTAATGGAAGTCGGGGTCCACCCGACGTCCCTGCAAGGTAGGCTCCTCAATTCCCAGGCAGCTCCTCCCTAGGGGACGTACTAAAACAAAGGACAATACTTGTCCATAGGGAAACCCTACTTGCCCATAGAGAAACCGTACTTGCCCATAGGGATGCATTGAAAAGGGCTTGCCCCTAGGGAAACATGGGACAGAATTGTCCATAGAGAACCCCTACTTGCCCATAGGGATTCATTGCAAAGCGCTTGTCCGTAGGGAAACATGGGACAGAATTGTCCATAGAGAACCCCTACTTGACCATAGGGATTCATTGCAAAGCGCTTGCCCATAGAAAACAATGGGACAGAATTGTCCATAGAGAACCCCTACTTGACCATAGGGATTCATTGCAAAGCGCTTGCCCCTAGGGAAACATGGGACAGAATTGTCCATAGAGAACCCCTACTTGACCATAGGGATTCATTGCAAAGCGCTTGCCCCTAGGGAAACGTAGGACAGACTTCTCCATAGAGAACCCCTACTTGCCCATAGGGATTCATTGCAAAGCAGTTGCCCCTAGGGAAACTTAGGACAGAATTGTCCATAGAGAAACCCTACTTGCGGTTAGGTTCCAGGTTAGGGTTAGGTTCCGGGTTAGGTTTGAGAAATTTTTAGGTTTGAGAAATTTTTATTGGTGCAAGCACCTCTTTCACCTGGCCAAGAAAATACAAACCCGATCACGAAAACGCATCACAAACACAAACGGCCCAAACCCTCCCCTCTGGGTGTTCCCCAAACTAATACAAGAATTGGCTAACTTGCCTATACACTAATACATACTTAGTGCCTACGCTTATGTAGAGCTAGGTGATGGGCGTGTGCAGGTGTCCTCCCTTCCACGGCCATCGTCGTCTCCACTGCTGCGTGGGCAGGCGCACTCTGTCCCGCTGATACTGTTCATCGAGCTGCCTGCAAACGATGCCGGCCGAGCGTGCCACATCACACTCTGCGCCATGCTTCAGTTCCCATCTCCTCTGAAATGCGAGGGCCAGCAGGACATACAAATTGAGGAGCCGGACCGTGGGCCAGGGCACCACCCAGTAATCCTCATCAGATTGGGCCCGCGTAGCTCCCTTTGCACCTGCTCCCTTTGCACCCGCTCCCTTCACCTGTTGGCTAGACAGTCCCGGCCCCTTGTCTTCTAGCCCTTTGCTACCCTCCGCGCTTCCCCTTTCAGCTTGCTGGTCGAGCCCCCCGCTCCCCGAGTCCCCAGCCACTGCTTGTGGTGGCCCTGATGCTCCTCCAGCCCCCCCCCGTGTGCCCTGCCATTCTTCCCATCATGCTGCCCCCGATTATCCCGTGTTTCTCCCTGTGATGCCCCCCGCTTTCCCCCCTCCCCCAGCGGCTGTGGCGGTGGTCCTGGTGGCGGCGGCGGCGGCATCCTCCTCCTCCCCTCTTCCTCCCCCTCCGGTTCTGGCCTCGGAACTGTCCCCTGCCTTCTCCGCTCCTTCTTTTTCCTTGGCCTGCGCAAGCCGCCTGGCGGCTCCTGCCCCGATACAATAGTCTCCCAAGGCTGCGTGAGCAGATCGGGCCAATCCAGCTGCTTCGCAACCGCTTGCCACAAGAGACGGGCCGCCACGCACGTGTGCACCGCGTGCTCGACCGTCTCCTGCTCTGTGGCCTGCCCGAAGCCCACGTTTTCCTGCTGGCAGCGTATGCGCACGCAGGCCTGGCCACCCTCGCCCTTGTCGCGAAGCCACGGCTTGCACTCCTGGACATTGAGCACCAGGTGGAAGGCCCGCCAGCGCGTCTCCCACAAGCGGTAGGGCACCCAGCGGTCCTGGAAAGTCTCAATGGGGAAGCTCAGGTACCGCGGACGACCCTGCCTTGCACGCTCTTTCTTGGCATGCGGCCTCCAGAGGTGTGCCTGCAACATCTCCCAGCACAGGCGGCGCTTCAGCTGGACAATGTCTGCCTTGTCCCCGTCCTGTTTTTTGCACCTTTGGCAGCGTCAGCGTCGGCTGCAGGGCTGTCGCCGGCACTTTCCACTCCTGCACAGCCCTGTAGATGTCAGCGAGGTAGTCCGGCCCCCTCACCTTGTCAGCGGCCGTGAAGGCGACATTCCCCCCTCGACCCTCCTCCTCCCACCAGCGCTGGGCCCAACGCATTCCCCACCATCCCCTGTGGAAGCCCTCCACCCAGAAGGGCCTCAGGACCTGCTCGTCTTCCTGCCCTCTGTCCTGCTGCTGCTGCCCTCCCCTCCCCCTTTGCCACAGCCGCTCGCTCTGCTCACGCCTCGCCCACCGGCCAAAATTGTGCACCAGAAAAGCCGCCAGCAGCGTCGTGGCCACCGCCGGGAAGGCCAGCTTGCTGTGTGACACGGGCCGGTAGGTGACGGCTCGGGCCAATGGGGTCTTGGCTCCCCACAAGAACTGGAAGAGGGTGCCCTCCACGTCACGCACGAGCCGCTCCGGCGCGGGATAGACGGCGGCCAGCTGGCCCGCCTTCAGCATGAGGTACGTACGCACGTACACCGCCCGCTGGTAGAGGCTCAGCCCCCCACGCCAGTGCCCCACTGCGTCACCTTATCCCGCACCCTGTCAGCCCAGTCACACCAGTTCTTTTGATAGCCATCACGGCGCACGGAAAAGTAGACGCCGAGCAACTTGAGCCCCGCCTCAGGCGCCCCGCCCTCCTCCTCCTTCTCCACATCCTCCTCCTCTCCTTCCACCTCCGCCCCTCTCCTTTTCCGTTTCCCGCCACCCCTTTTGCGGCGTGCGCCACCAGCTTCAGCGCCTGGTGCTGAGCACATACGCTCGCTGCCCCGCTACCCCCCGTCTCCCCCACGCTGTCGTCGCCAAAATGGGCACCCTCGAGGCTGCACTCCAAACGGCTGAGCAGCCTGTCCAGTAGAGGACGTAGAGGAGCGGACTCATGGGACATCCCTGCAAACGCACCGGGATCTTGCCTTTGCCACGGCGCCCAGCTGCGCCACCACGCCCGCGTTTCGATAGAGGAGGCCCTTCTCTGCTGGAGCCTCGAAAAACCTCCCGCAGCACGCACAACGAGTCCAACATGCGCCGGCCCGGCACTGCGCTCGTCTGCATGCGCACCACCAGGTGTCCAGCCGCGCGTTCAGCACCTTGGCCAGCACGCGGTAGTCCACGTTCGTCATGACTATGGGCCGCCAGTTCTGGGGCAACGTGCGGTTGCCCGTGGGCTTCGGCAGGAAGATGAGTGTGCCCTCGCTGAACGCTTCGCTCGTGCGGTCGCGGGCCAGGCACTCGCTGAAGACGCCCGCCAGCGGCGCAGCCAGTGGCGGAAGCTCTTGTAAAACGCCCAGCCGAGCCCTTCGGGCCCCGGCGCCGAGCGACTCTTCCCGCTTGCGATGGCTTCCTCGGTGACGGGCCCTGCAGGCTGCGTGCGTCTTCGGCGCAGAGCCGCCGAGGGACGGCAACCCCGTCCGCCCGCTCCAAGAACGCCCTGCTGCAGCTCGCACTGATGCCCGCCTTCTCCGCGAAGAGCTCCTCGTAATAGCGCTCCATGATGCGCAGCATGTCCTCGGGCCGCCCGCTCACCGGGTCATCCTCCGAGCGCCGCAAGCCCCACATCGTTGCAGATGCACTGCTTCCTTCCCTCGCCCTAGCCGACTCATCCCGGGCCACCACAGGCCCCACGGTACGCTAGGTTTTCTCCGCCCGGCGTGCCCGCCCACGCTGCCGCTGATGGCATGTGATCGTCTCCCGAGCCTGCTGTAGCACAATGGGATCACACGGCAGACCGCGCGCCACTCGGGCGTGGCACTGCACAAAGTGGTCCACGGCCTGGTGGTAGCGGCGTGTGTCGCGGTCGTACGCCGCCCGCTCCTGCCTCTGGCAACGCCGCCTCCCGCTTCACCCGCTCCCACCACGCAAGGGCGCTGCTCCCTTCCCGATCCACCTCGTACAGCCCCGCCCGCCGGAGCGTCCACAGGCACGCCAGCGTCGTCTCAATGAGGCTCCGGCACGCATCCTTCTCCATAGCCTCCGGTCGCAGGCGCCACAACCGCGGCGGCCCTCGCAGCGTCACCACACCCAGCGTGACCCGTAACATGCCGTGATCCGACCACGGGGTGATCACCACCGTGCAGCGGTCCGTCCGTACGCACGGCGGCGCCCGCAGGCGGTCAAGGCGACTCGCAAACCGCGTGTGATAGTAAGTAAACGGGGCTTGCTTCTCAGGGGCCCCCTCCGCCCCACCTTCCCCCTCGGATGTTTGCGCGTTAAGCCCCCCTTTTTGGTATTTTGCGATAAACGCCCTCGTACGCCCTCCGACACGACACCGGGAAGAACTCGAGGCTGTCCTCTGGGCCTCCCTCTTTGCCCGCCTGCCTTTCGAGCACCACATCCCGCAAGCCCAGCCCTTTGGCCAAAAACCCCTCGAGTTCACGCTCGTCCGGCAGCAGGGGCGGCGGCTTTTGCGGGGCCTGACTTGGCCTCCCCCCCTCCTTTCCCGGGAGTCCCTCCGGGAGCCCCATGTAAGCACTGCAGTCAGCCATCCGCGAGCGGTTGTTAAAGTCGCCCAAGCCCACGAGGCACTGCCTGTTCCCTCTGCCCAGCCCCCCCTTGCCAGTCGTTCCAGTTGCTGTCGCAGCCCGCGGACACACCTCCCGCAAGCGGTCCCAGAACAGCCGCCGCCGTGCGGCCGCCCCGCCCACCATAGCCGCTGAGCCTGACTGCGCTCCCGCTCGTTTACGACATGCGTCTCCTGGAGAAACACCACATCTGCCGCCAAGCGGCCCAAGGCTGGCACGATCTCCTCCATCCGCCGCCGAGTCCGCAAGCCGCGCACATTCCACGTAATCAGCCGCAAGGTCAGCGCGGCTCGCATGGCCCCCTCTGGGCCCTGGTCGTTTGTGCCAGCCATGAGGGGTTCCCAAAAATTAGGGCCCCGCACCCTCCCCCTCCCTCCCATCACCATTCAACTTTTCTGCCCCCGTCGGTGTTTGCGGAGATGGGTCGTGCCCCCCCTTTCCCCCAACGGTGCAGTCTCACTCGAGAGCAACTGTGGAGCACCCCCAGGTGGCGGTGGTGGCTCTGGCAGGGGAGCCTCCCCCTCCTCCAGCTGCGGCGAGGCTTGGTATGGTACGAGGGGACAGAGAACTCCTTCCCCCTTCCCCTCCCCACCCTCGGCTGGCTCCTCGCCACCATCTCCCATCCCCTGGTTCTCAGCTTCCTCATTCCGGTTTAGCTCCGGCAACGCCAGCTCCGTCACTGTCGGCGCCCCCTCCTTTGCACATTCTGCTGCCACAGTGGCGCCCTGACCGCCATCGCGGCCACCCGCAGCCACTTCCCCCTTCCCTCTCTCATCCCCACTCTGGATCGAAGCCGCTCCTGGCTCCCACTCCCGTCTCCCATCGCTAACCTCGGCATCCCCCTCCTCCGCTCCACTGTCCCCCTTTGGCTGCGACTTCCTCCTTTTGCGGGGCTGTCGCCTGCTTGTGACCCTCCCCCTCTTCCACCAGGGGCGGGCTGGTCGAATCGGCCGGTGCGGGCCGCCTTTTCAACATTTCAGCGGGCGCCGGCTCTGGCCGCTGCACTTTTTGTCTCTGAGGGAGCGGGAGCTCCAGCGACCGATCCCTCAACCTTGCGCTAGGTGCTAGCCCCATACCAGTTTCCGGCCCCTCTTTTTCCTGTGCCACTCCCTCTGTCGCCTGCTCTGCCTCTGCTCCTACCTACGCTTGCACCGCGGCAACCTCTGGCGACTCTTTCCGTGTCGTCACGGTGGGTGCCTCCTCATCGCCCCGCTCGCTTAAGAGCGCGAATGCGTTTCGCACCTCCACTGTGACTTTCCTCCCGCGTTTCCCCTCCCCTGCCAACCATTCCATGCTATCCTTGGCCCTCCCCTCCCCCTCCCCCTTTTTCCGCCGTCCCCGGGCCCTGGCCACTCCCTCCTTTCCGCCCCGTCCTGTGGACCACCTGCCACCCGGTCACATCCCCTTCTTCCCCTCTTCCTGAGCTGCCGGGCCTCGGTCTTGCCGGGCCATCGCCATCGTGCTGGCGCTCGCCATCCTCCCTGCCGCCCCCCTCCCTGGTTCCATCGCCACCTGCACCCCGCCGCCCCTGCTGCCGCTGCTGTTCCTGCTCCTGCCTGTGGCGGTGGTACCACGCTTGCGCCTCGGCGTGCTCTTTGCCTATCAGGGTGGCCCGATGCGCCTTGGAGAGCCGCTCCTCATTGTTCATGTTATACTAGGCCATAGGGCACCAGTAATAGGTGTGACCCAGCTCTTCACACAGGTTGCACCGGATGGCCTGCTGGCAAGCGGCGGTCGGGTGACCGTGGACCCTGCAGCGCGAGCATAGCGGGGTCATGCAGCTGCGACGCCGGAGTCCGTAGGACCCGCACTGAAAGCAGGCCGGCGGCTGGCCACTATAGCGCGTGATCCCCCGCTCCGCCCCCAAATAGAAATATTTGGGCAGACGGCCGTCCAACGCCGAATGGGCGCCGCTTTCCGGGCCCGTCGATGGCCCTCCCCCCGCCTTGTGACTCAGGCCTCTGTGGGAGACATCCTTGAACGCCACCACACACCGGTATTTGCCGGTCCAGAACCCATGTCGATCGCGCTTCTTTTCCGGCCCCATGAGGATGTTGGCATACCTCGACAACCACAAGGCCACGTCTCCCTCCGGGATCGCTGAAGTACGAAAGGCGATGGTGAGCACCTTGGTGTCCCCCCGGAAGAGCGGCAAAATATTGAATCCTTCCAGGAGCTCGGGCCGCAGGCGCCGCAACACCCGGCACTCGGCCCAAAACCGCCTGTAGGCCCCCTCGGAGGCCAGGCACACGTCCGTCTCTTGGGACCCGGGCAGCTGAATGAGCGCCACGACATCATCCGGGCTCAGCCCCAGCGTCCGCACGAGGAGTTCGGAGGCCAAATAGTCCCGCGTGTCCCGGCCCTCGTCATTCCCCCGCAGGTACCGGAAACGAATGACGTAACGGCGCCAGGGATCCTCGGATACCCCATCCGGGAAATCTTCCAGCACCCGGCCCAGGAGACCCTCCTCATCCTCCCGCTCCTGTTCGTCCACCCCCTGCCGCTGCCGCCATCCTGCCGCTCCATTCCTAGCTGCCCTTTGCAACACTTCCCCCACCTTTCCAGCTACGCTCGCATACGAGAGCCCCGTTGTCATGGATCCCTTCGATTTTACGGACTCCCCCACTCCTCCTCTCCCACCGCCAGCCATCCTCCCGGCCTCTCGGCCCTCCCAGCGATGACGGCAGAAGCATCCCCCCCACAGCCCTGTCTCTGCCGTTGGCCTCCCTTACGGCTGTCAAGCGGCGCGCATTCCCCCGTTTGCCAGTCCATGAGACCGCCTTCCTCCTTTTCCTTCTGCATCGCCCCTCCCCCACTCTTGTGAAGGCGCTTAGCCCCTCCCACACCTCCCTCCAAAGGCCCAGCTCCCCCCTTCTTCAAAACACTCCTCTCCCCTCGCTCCTCCTCCCGCCTCTTGCCTGTGGCTTTCCCTCCTCCCTTGCCATCCTCCCGGTCCCCCTCCCTCCCGCTTCCCTTCCCCCCCCCCGGAGCAGAGGGACTTCTGAACCCATCCGCCTTCCGCTCCCTTCTCCTGCCACTGCCACTGCTCCCCTCCCCACCGCTATTATCGCAGCCGTGGGGCGCTCCTGCCCTCGTCCCCGTCGGTGATCCCCCCTCTTTCCCAGGCTCACCTCCCGCCCCGGCGCGACCTCCCACATCCGGTGGATGTCCTGCAGGCAGCGGATCAGGCTGGCCTCCTCCAGCCACTCCGGGATCACCGCCGCGCCGCTCCCCCTGGGCTTCCTGGCCACGAGGATGCGTGCAAGGGCGCCCAATGCCATGGAGCGCATAAAAGCCAGCTGGTTCTCGCTCATGCCGCAGTGGCACAGCCCCGCCAACGTGTCCCGTAGCGGCCCATACGTTTGGTCAAAGAACCCCCAAATCTTTTGCTGACCATACTTGGCGAGGTTGCGCGTGGGCACCATCGGCACCACGTAGCCCCACAAACACAGCAAGTCCATCCGGTCGAGGGCATCACGATCTCCTGCACCCGGTCCAGAGGCGTGGCCAACACCTCTGCCCACCGGGCCAGGATGCGCCGCTCCCGTGAGCCGCCCCCACTGCTGCCTCCCTCCGACGAGGAGGCTCCCTCCCCCGCCACCATCCTCTTCGCCCCCTCCTCGGTCTCCGAGGCCCCTCCACACAGCCCCCGTCGCTCCACATCGCCATCACCACCGTCGTCGTCCTCCATTGCCGATCCGAAGTCGGTGAGGAAATGTTCCCGTAGAAACACGGCGTCAATTCAGTCCCCCAGCAACTCCTCTCCCGGGTCGCTGCCTTTCTTTCCAGTTGCGTCCTCACCCCCACCATCGACATCTTCCTCGCTGCCCCCGCCACCACCGCTGCTGGCACCACCACGTTCCCCCTCCATCTCGCTGTCGCAGGAGGCCTCTGCCGCCACGGATTTTCTGGGCGCCGACACCTCCATGTCGTCTTCCCCCTCTGCACTTTCCCCCGCCGCTGTCCTCCTCCCCAACACCCCTCGGGGCGGTACAGAGGAGGGTTTCGCCACTGCTTTGCGCCGGCTGACCGCTCTCCGTCCCGGAGCCACCCTGCCGGCCGCACGCGTATTTGTGGGCTGGACGTCCTTTAGCGGGGAGCGGTCTCGTCTGTCCCGTCGCAGGTCCTCATCATCACTGTCACTGTCGTCACAGTCGTCGTCATCACTGAAGTCATCACGGTACAAAAAATACTTCTGCAAGCCCGTGTGCTGCACAGGTTGCGAACGCCCCTCCAGTGGCTGCCGCTGGCCCGCTCCCTGGCCCCCCTGAGTGGCCGCAGAATCAGGCCCCTGGGAGACCCGTTCCATCCCAGCTGAAGCCCAGGTGGCCGGCTCCAATGATAACGCTTGCTGCTGTAGCTGAGGCTGCCACACGCCCTGACTCGCGAGGAGTCCCACCGGCCAGGCTCCCTCGCCTTCGGGGGGCCGCCCTCCAGCCCCCCCTTCCGACAGGAGCAGGGGCCCTCCTTCCTCAACGTCTTGAAGCACCCTCGCCGCAGTTTCGACAGCCAGCGTGGCCGCAGCAGCCAGAGAAAGGGCTTCATCCGCACGGCCCTGCTTCTGCAAGCACTCAGGAACTTCAGGCTTTAAACCCTCTTTCTGCCTTGTCTGCTGTTTGCAGCCTTTGAGGGGCTCCCCAGGCAAGCCTGGTCCCCCTCCACTGGAGGACTGTCCCGCCCCCCTCCTGCCATCCGGGGGTTCCCCCAGCCTGTTCTTCCAACTCCAAGGGGGTGCTCTTCGGGCTTACCAGCTCAGCTGCACTCGTCTCCCTAGGCTCCAAGCCAGTCCGCAGGCCTGATTCTTTTGCCTCCATTAAGTGCCTCCCGGGGGGGGGTTCCTTTCTGCTCCATTTGCCGGGGAACCCCCAGCCCCCGGGGGTCCGGAGTAGCACCCCCCGATGCCCGAGGGCTTCCCCCAGCATTCCCCCCCTGGGGGGACTCGCCTCTCTATTTAGGATGCCTCTGGAAAGTGTTTGTTTGAAACAAACTCAGGAGCTCCAAAGACACACACCCTTCTCCTTCGAATGGTAAGGTTAGGGTTAGGTTAGGGTAGGGTTAGGATAATAGATTTTTTTTTTTTAGGATAATAGATTTTTATTAAAAAGGTCATACTACAGGGTTAGGGTTAGGAAATTTTTTTTTTTAGGAAAATATTTTTTATTTTTTAAAATCTTACTACTACATCTTTTTACAGTCACATAAGCACATACATAGATTACATCATCTTACAAAGAAAACACTTTCATGACACCATACATACATATTTTCCCTTTGCCTTATAGTTTTATATTAATCGCGTCCTACAGCAACCTTGAAACTTCCCTTTCAGCTCCCTTTTGTTCCCTAGCTACCCCAGCTGGTGTCGTCCCTGCTTTCCAGGGCCAGAATTTTGCCCATTGCCCTTGACTGATGGTTTCCCTTTCCCACATGGCTAAGGTGTCTATTTTTGTTACAATGCCCCTTACCGTCTGCTGTATGTCTGGCTCCATTTGCCTTTCCTGTTCCTTCCTTCTTTGTCCCGCTAAGGCGAGAAGCACCACGAGGTTAATAAGCCTGACTGTTGTCCCCCGGCTTGTTTCCGCTTTAGGGCCCCTTTGATTTCCTGTGCCGGCAGGAGTCCTGATACTATCGTTTCCCAGTGCTGGTCCTTGAGGGCCGGCCATTGCAGCACCCCCGCTAACTGCTCCCATGTCCGCTTGGCTGATGGACAATGCTTTACGGTATGTTCTATGGTCTCTTTACATGCCCTCTCTGCGCAGGTCAACCTTGTCCTGCACTCCAGCCTTGGGCACAATTGCTGACTTTCTTTGAGCCTCTCCACCTGATTTCCCATAAGTGATAGGGCACCCTTTTGTCCTGAAAAGTCAGCAGCGGGTACTGCGGCCTCCTCAGATAGAGCAACAGGGACTGCCTTTGTTGTTTTTCCTCCTCATCTTGCTTCCACAGGCCCTCCATGATGTGCGCCAAGAGCTTCTTTTTCACCTGCTTCACATATCCTTGCCTGTTTTGTATGCTTTCCGTCACTTTGAGCCCCTCTGCATGAATGTCCCAGCTTTTGACCTGACCATACAGCTGCTCCAGGTACTCTGGCCCCTGTTTTTTCCACTGCACCCCTACCCTGTACTTCACCGTCTCCTGCTCCCACCAGATCGTTCCCCAATCTGTTTCCCTCCATCTGTTCCCGAAAGCCACCACCCACGCTTGATAGCCGTTGCTCTTGTTGCTGTTGTTGCCCGCTAGGAATTCCAGGTTGCCCCAAGGCACAATGTTCTCACTGAGAAAGATGGCATAGATCACAGGCCCTATGGCGGGGACCTGCAAGCCTGCCTGCTCCTTCGCCCTGTATGCCACTGCTCTTGTTATGGGGAAGCAGTTCGTTCCCCATACAAACTTGAAAATGACCCTATTGGCCTCCCTGACTACCTCCTGTGGGGGCAGATCCACAGAGGCCAAGTTGGCCACGATGGGCATGATGTACGTCCTAATATACACGGCTCTCTGGTACATGCTTAGCATGGTCCATTTCTGCCACACGTCCACTTTCTCCTTGAGTTGCCTTACCCACCGCTCCCAATTGTCCTTTGCCATTCCTCCTGGCCTCAGGGAGAAGTGAATCCCTAGGATTTTCACACTTTCCCACTCTTCCTCCCTGCCCTGTTCGATCTTCCCTTGCGCTCCCCATCGCAGCTTCCCAATCGAGCAGCCTCTGATCCCGCTCTGCCTTAGGAGCTCATAGATGAAACTTTTCCTCTCGTTCAGCCTCGCCCCCGATGCCTTGCCGAACCTCCCGAAAGCGTCCCAGATCGCTTCCACTTCCTCTCTGCTATTCCTGGCCAGGATGATGACATCGTCCACATGGGCTATCACTTTCACCCTTCCTTCTATTTGGATCCTCCTCCCCCCTCCCTCCGTTGCTGATAGGATCCACTAAAGTAGATCCCTTGCACCCGCTCGTCCCTTTCGATCCATTCCAACACGGGATCCAATGCCAAGACGTACAACAAGGGACTGAGAGGACAGCCTTGCCTGACCCCTGAGCGGATGGGGATGTCGCTTCCCCTCCAGCCGTTGATCTGAGGCGTGACTTTGGCGTTCCTATAGAGCGTCTGGACAAACTCGACGAAGGCCCCGGGAACTCCCTTCTGCTCCAACACCTTCCACAGGTAGCTGTGATCTAACTTGTCGAAGGCCTTCACCTGATCTATCTGCAATAAGGCGCCTTGCCATTTGCCCTCTCTCATGTCCTGAAACACTTCTCTGAGCGCCCTCAGCGAATCTGTCATCGAGCGGCCCGGTATGGCGCTCGTCTGTGATGCCACCACGAGCTTGTGCGCCACCTTTTTCAGCCGGTTGTTAAGGATACGCGCCAATATTCTATAGTCGTTATTGGTGAGCGTGATGGGCCGCCAGTTCTCCGGCAGCGTGTTATCGCCTGCTTTCGGGAAGAAGATCAGGGTTCCCTGGCAAAGGCTGTCCGCCAGGCATCCCTGTCGCAACATGGCATTGTAGACGTCGGCTAGGGGCTGCTCCAACCTCTCCAGATACTGCCTGTAAAAGTTCTGACTCAAGCCGTCCGGCCCTGGCGCTGCATTCAATTTGCCCCCCCTCACCGCCTGTCTCACCTCCTCCACACCTATGGGGGCTGCTAAGCTCTCCCTTTCCGCCCCATTGATGCCTTCCTCCTTGTTTCTGCCGCTCGGTTTGCTCTCAAGGAGCTCGCCGAGAGCCTCTTCTGCCCCTCTGCTGTTTTCTTTGGGGGTGTATAACGCCGTGTAATACTCCCCCATGATCTTTAGCATGGCCTGCGGGTGCCTCTGCAGTCCCTCCTCCTGGGACCTTCTCAATCCGTGGAAGGTCACCGGGGTCCTTCTGGTTTTCCCTTTCGCCCATTCCTTGGCCTCCACCAGCGGCCCCTTGGTCCTGCAGGTCCTCACTCCGCTGCGCCTGTTGCGTTGCTTCTGGTGGAAGAGCGCCACCGCCGCTCTCGCCCGCTGAAGCACGTCCTCGTCGACCGGCTGGCCCGCGTTCACTCTGCGATGACACTGCACGAACGTATAGACGGCTCTATGATAGTGGGCCACTTCTCTCCTGTGAGTTCTCCCGCCCGCCTGCTGGCATCGCCTCGCCACCCCTCTCTTCAGCTTCTCCCACCACAAGGGCAGCTCCTCCTCGTGCTCACAGAACTTCCTCAGGAAAAGCATTTCATCCAAGGCCTGCTCAGTCACCTGCTGACACGCTTCCCTTCCCAGATCTTTTGGGGACAGGCGCCACAACCTCCTCCCTTTGGAGTACATCCTCTTCGTGCTGCAAACGAAGCTGAGGATGGTGTGATCCGACCACGGAGTTACCAACACATTGCAGCGCTGCACTCGCAACGTTGCCAGCGCCCACATCCTATCTATCCTGCTCGCATGCAAGGGGTGATAATGCGTATACAGGGGCTCTCCCTGTCGACATCGATCTGGTACTCTAAAGCGCGCCCTATACTCTTCCCTACACCCCACTGGGAAGAAGTCGAGCCCGTTGTCTACAGTCAGCGCCTTGTCTTCCAGCCCTGCTTCCGCCACTAAGAGGCCCTGCAACTCTCTCTCCTCTCCTGTTAACACCCGCTCCCTCACCTGCCCCGATGACGATGACCTGTCCTCCCGCCTGCTCCTGTTGTTAAAGTCCCCGATGACGATCAGGTCTTTGGCAGTGCTGCAATAATCCCGCAACTTCCTCCACAACTCTGCCCTTGGCCTCCCCCGGGTCGGCCCATACACGCAACAAAGGTGGAACGCCTTCCCTCCACCTCCTCCACCGTCTCCTCGCTGTTGCTGCTGGGAGCCATTGAGCATGAAATCCACCACCACCAACCTCCCAGGTTCTACCTCGACTTTCTGCATGATGGTCAGATCTGGCCTAAACAGGATCCCTATGCCTGCCGTCGCCTCTATCCCGTAGGACCACAAGGAGATGCCATACGTCCACACTCTTTGCGCCTGGCTCCTGTCTCGCTCGCTGGTGAAGTGCGTCTCTTGCAGCACGTAGATGTCATGGTTTAACGAGATCAGCGCGTTCAAGATCTCTTCCCTCCTGCCCGCTTGCTTCAACCCGTTTGCGTTCCACGTGCAGATGGTCAGTGCTTCTGCCATGGCCAGCCTACTTTCCTTCTCCTCCTCCCGCCTCCACCTCCTTTGTTTCTACCCCTCCAGCTAATGGCTTCAGCTGGAGTGTAGTCCTACTGTTGTTGTGCCCTGCAGCTGCAGACAGGGAGGGCTTTCCCAGCTGCCCCTCTTGTCTATCAGGCGGCTTCTCCTCAATCTCCTCTCCTGCTCCTGCTGGTGGCGGTGATAACATCGGCCTTTTTTCGCCGCTGCCACCCTCCTCCTGCTCCTTGTTGCTGCTGTTTTCAATCTCCTCCTCCTGCATTTCCCTGCCTTCGCTCTCCGCCCCGCTCCTCGTCGGCCTGCTACCCCCGTCCTCCTCCTCTTCTCCTTCACTCCGCCCCTTCTCCCCCTGCTCCTTCTCCTCCATCCTAATCACCACCGCAATCAGCCTCCTCTCCGCATTGTAATCTGCCTGCTCCTGGACGGCCCCCATATGCAGCTTCAGCTCCAAGATGGTCGCCCTGAGTTCCATGATCCTGGTCAGGTGCTCCGACACGAGCGTCCGCTTGTGCTCCTCCTGCCTGAACCTCAACTCCCCCTCCCACGTTTCCAGCTGGATCTTATCCAGCATGAGCAGGTCCTCCAGCTCCTTGGCGGTTTTCCTCTCCAAGTCCTGCAAGGTCTCTCTTGCCATCTTTGGCTTTTTGGCTCTAACCTCCTGCTCTCCATTGCTCCCTCCTCCTCCTTCCTCCTCTCTGGCTTCGGGCCCGGCCTTTCGCTGGCTCTGCCGCTTCCTCCCTTTCCCTTTCCCCGCCTCATCTCCACTGCCCCTCTCTCGAGCTTGCTCCTCCCCCTCCCCCTCCTCCCTTTCCGTCTGCTCCGACTCCATCTCTTCTTCTTGTTCTTCCCCTACCAGCCCCTCAAACCTATTGGCTAGCTGTATCCGGGTTGCTGGCTCAGTACCCTTTCCTCCTCCTCCCCCCATTTCCTGCGGCCCTCTCTTCGCCTTCCTCCTCTTTTGAACCGACTCCCAGGACTGGCCTTTGGCACTCCCCGCTGCTGCTTCTGCTGCTCCTCCTTTTTGAGCCGCTGCCCCCACTACGGTTTTGGTGCTCCTCGCCGCTTCCCTCCGCCTGAGCAAGTCCATCGCCCTGTTCTCTGCTGCTTCCAAAAGGGACCTCTCAAACCTCTCGGGGTCATCCCTATTGTAGTGTGCCTGCGGGCACCACACGTAGGCGTGCCCCTCGTTCAGGCACAAGCTACACGTCACCGGCTTTTGGCAGACCACGGTGGCGTGCCCTTTGGCGCCGCACTTGGAACAGAGCGGCGTGACGCAGTCTCTCCTCCTATGGTCAAACGCCCCACATTGAAAACACGCCTGGGGCTGCCCGCTGTACCTGGTCGTGCCCCTGTCGGCGCCCATAAAGAAATATTTATTTGTTTATTTATTTATTACATTTCTATACCGCCCAATAGCCGGAGCTCTCTGGGCGGTTCACAAAAATTAAATACTTGGGCAAGTGCTTCACCTGTCCCGAGTAGGCGCTCTTATGGAGCGACACGATGGCCCTGTACTCTCCCGTCCACACCTGTTCCTCATCCCTCTTCTTCTCTGGTTCTAAGAGCACATTACAATACCTTTTCAACCATACGGAGATGTCCTCTGGGGGGATATTGGTAGTTCTAAACCCCACCGTCAACACCTTCACCTCCCCTCGGAACAGCGGGATAATGTCAAAATCCGCCAAGAATTGCCTGCTCGAGCTCCTCACCAGCCTGCATTTCTGCCAGAACTGCTGGTAGGCTTTCTCTGAGACCAGGCAAATGTCCACTTCCCTCAGCCCCGGCGGTATGATGACCGGCAAGAGCTGCTCCTTCGGGAAATCCAGCACGTTCACCAGCACGTCCCGGACAATGTACTGCCTGTTGAGCTTGCTCTCATCGGCCCCCTTATACCGCAGCCTGACCACGTAGCGCTGCCTCGGGTCCTTCTCGTGGGGAATCTGACTATAGTACTGGTCCAGAAAAAGAGCATCGTCCATATTCTCCGCCCCCAGGTCAAATTGGAAACCCCTCATCCCGCTGGATCGCCTGGGATCCCCAGCCCTTCCATCTTGGCCGCCCGTCCTCGCCGTCGCTCTGCCTGAGGACGTAGTCCCCACCCCTGCTGCTGCCGCATAAGTACGAGGGGCAGTCGTGGGGGCAGCCGTGGGCACGGGCACGTTTGTTGGCTTGGGAGCAGGGTTGGGAGCAGGCACGCCCCCCTCACTCCCAAAAGCCGCTGCCACCCCGTCCTTTCTGCTCTCCCCCTTTGAGCGCGCCCGTGCGTCCTTCGGAGGTGCCGCTGCCGCTGCCGCTGCCGCCGCCGCTCCCTCCTCTCTCCGATGTCTTGCCGTCTCCCCCTTTGTTTGCTTCCCTCCGTTTGTCTCAGTCCAAGTCCCGGCCACCCTTCTAGCATCGCTGTTGTCTTCCTCCCCCCTCCCATCGTTCCTGTTGTTCCTGTTGTTCTTCTCCACTCTTTCTCTTCTCCTTTTCCCTTCGGATGCTTCCCTCGACTGGGTGCCGTTCTGCAATACAAACACACCTGGGCCAGCAGCTTGTTGCTCTCCATCCCTTACGCTTCCCATCTGTTCGCCACCCTCTCTCCCCTCCTGTCCATCTCCTCGCCCACCCACTCTCCATCCTCCTCTTCTTCTTCTTCTCCCTCCCCTCCTCCTCCTCCTTCTTCTTCCTCCTCTTCTTCTCCATCTTCTTCCCTCTGCACCCTGTAGGCCCAGGTCAGCGCTTTCGCAGCTCCGTCCACCTGCTTCCCCTCTTGCTTCCGTTCCACTCCCACTCCTGTCACCTCACCCTTACTGGTTTGCGGGGACTTCGCCGCAGTGAGAGCCCCCTGTTGACTTAGTTGTGCCCGATCATTGCCTTTTTCCGGCCCTCGGCCCCCGTCCTTGTCCTCGCTGTCCTCCAACTCTTTCGTGTCATCGTCCTCCCCACCTCCTCCTCGATCCCATCGCCGTGTCGCCCGCCTGCTCCTCTCTTTCGCCAGCTGCCGCTCCTCTACCTTCGATCGGTCTCCGCCCGGTCTAGAGCCGCCCGCCATCACCATCGCCGTCCCCGTCGTCCTAGTCGTTATTTCCGTCACGCCTTTCCCCGCCTTGCTCCCTTCCTCCTGCTGTTGCTGCTGCTGCTTTTGGAGCGCTCGCCTGTGCTTGAGCGCCAACGTCAGCTCATTCACCCACCGGAGGTACTCTCCCTCCGCCACGAGGGTGCTGCCATCTTCTATGCGCCTCCACACGAGCGGCCTGACGCCTGTTTCCTCCAGCCCTTGCCAACGCCTCTGGATGCCCTGCAGCATCCTCACCATCTCCGTCTCCCTCAGCCAATCCGGCATCTCCTTTGTGGACGTGCGCGCCTTGCGCATGACCAGGATCCTACCGATGACCTCCAGCACGAGCGACCTCGTCCTGGCCAGGTCCGTGATCGAATGGCTGATATAGTCCCGCAAGACCTCCAACAGCGGCTGCCTGGTCTTGTCCAACAAAGCGATGATTTTTGTCCTGGCTGTTTTTGCAGAGCTTTTGCCCCACCGGTGCTGCGGATAGCGCTATATGAGCCACCAAAAAGCCCCACACTTTGAGCATGTCGCGCTCCGCGTAAGGTGGCTCCTGAATCCATCTGGCCTTTGCCGACATGTCTTCCTCGAGCAGCTCTCGCCACTTGCCCAGAATGTTCCTCTCCCTATTGTTGGGAACCGGTTGGGACCTCCCTTCCTCTTCCTCCTCCTCCTCCTCCTCATTGAGACCCAAGCCTTCCATGTCTGAAAAGTGAGCGCCAAACTCCCCTCGCAGGAAGTTGTCCACCGCCTGAGCGATGTGCGCCTCTGACTGAGCAGGCTTTTCCCCTGCTGTTTGCACCTGGCTAGCGCCTCCCCCGCTTCCAAGCCTCTCTCCATCCTCCTCTAGCACTGCCCTCTCCCTCTCTCCAGGTATTAACTTCATACCTCCACGAGGGGGCTCCCTAGAGTCCATTGACTTCATGGACCCAGGCTGTGAAGGCTCAGCTGGCTTTTGTGGAGCCTGCATGGCACCTACCCCCATCCCACGTCTCTCCTTTGATTCTCTTGACTTTCTAGCCTCCCCAGGTCTTCTGTCCATACCTAATTGAGGGCTGCCCTCTACCTCCATCTCTTCCCCCGGCTCCTGTACCCCTTTCCCTTCCGTCTGCTTGTCTATCCCACTCCTTTCCCCCCCCAGAGAGTCCCCCCTTAAGTTGCCAGGCAAAGACTGTGCTACTGCTGCTGCTGCTGCTGCTGCTGCTATTGGCAGACCTGTCCCTGGCTTCCTACCCACCTCCTTCTGGTTCCCCATTGGCTCCTTGCCCAGCCACTCCATCTCTATCCGCACTTGCCAAAGGGCTGTCTAACCCTAAATCCCTCTCATCTCCATCTGCTCGCCCGACGAGGTCTCGACCCGCATATACTAATTTTTTCCTAACGGAGGTGCGTTTTTTAACCATCGGCGGGGTCTCGATCGATTCCCCTTCCGATTCCGATTCTTTGTCACCGCTCTCTATTTCACTGGATTCGTCCTCCCACGTCCCTAAATTTAAAGGCCTCTCCCCGGAAGCGAAACCCTCCCCATCTCTTTCGGCTAAAGACCGATCCCTCCACCGAATCGGCGGAGTCGCCGTTCCGCCCTCCGTTTCCTCACCGCTTTGCGGGGACTCCGCAGATGCAGAGATCCCCTGAGCACTGGTTCCGGCCCGATCACAGGATGTCTCTCGTGGCGTCTCTCCTTCCTCTTTCTCCGGAGCACGACTCTCCATCCCTCCCGTGGAACGCTCCCGCGACCCTTCAGGGACTTCCTACGTATCCTGTGGCCTAGGAACAGAAGCTGGCTCATCCCGTTTAAGGCTTCGTCTCTGTTTCAGGTAATTAATCAGTCTTCCTATCCAGTCTATATAAGTTTGGACTGTAAGCAAGTCTCTCCGTTATTTATTTCCTTCCATATGAGAGGTCGATCCATGCTTTTTCCCGGTTTCTCCCATTCTCTGACGACCGTTTGGAAAAAGCGAATCAATTCTTCTTCGGTCAACCACTCCGGTAACCCTTTCTGCGAGGTCCTGGGCTTTCTTCTCGTCAGGATTTTCTCCACAGCTCTCATAGATAAAACCCGTGCCCTAGCGACATCTCTCATGGAGTGCGTAAAGGTCCCCTTATATACTTCCATGAGGGGCCTGCTCATTTTATCGAAAACCTTTAGAATGTTATCTTGGCTGAATTTAGAAAAATTGAGCTCCACAGGGGCGTCGACAAAGGCGGCATGAGCCACCAGGAACCCCCACAACTTCACCAGGTCGCTTTTGTCATAAGGAGGTTGCAGAAGCCAGCTATGCACGTCTTCCAGGTCGCTCTGCATTTGCTCTTCCCATTTTTAAAAAATTCTTCTCTCTCTGGAATTGGGCGGAAGCGTTGGGCCGCCTTCCAAACTTTCCGCACCTCGTCCCAATTCCTCCACCGTTCTCAATTCTCCATCTGAAAATCGGGTCTCCATTCTGCCTTCTTTTTTTTTTTTTTTTTTTTTTTTTTTGAATATTTTTATTATTAAAACAACAAACACAAATCAAAATCACTTAATACAAGATATTATCATACCTTACTATCATATATTCAATATTAACCTATTAAACATAATATAATAAACATAACAGTGCTCCCCCCACCTCGGGATCTCATTCTTGTTTCCAAAAACTCATAGTTTCATCTGTTGGTGGAACCCCCCTTCCTTTAGAAAATACAAACTCCAGGAACTTTTTCCATATACTCTCAAAATCATTCGTTTTTACTATGCCTCTTTGCATTTTTATATTACATGTCAATTTATCATTTATAGCAATGTCCCACACTTCTTTATACCATTCTTCAATACAATAATCTCCTGTAATTTTCCAATTCCTAGTTACTATCAACCTCGCAGCTGTCAGTAGGTTCGTTATCAATTCTTTCATTTCTTTATTACATTTAGGATCATCATGCAGTGAGAGTAATGCAATCCTTGGTGTAACTTCTACTTTAAATCCCACAATCTGTTCAATCTCATAAAACACCATCTTCCATAACTTTTGCACATGTATACAATCCCACCACATATGTAAATACGTTCCCTTTTCTCCACAACCCCTCCAACAATCTGCTGAAAGCTGTTTATTAATCTTATTTAATCTAACCGGAGTTAAGTACCACCTCCATACAAGTTTATAATAATTCTCCTTTATTCTTACTGACATATTTCTCAACACTCTCTGTCTCCATAGTCCATCCCACCTCTGTTGTCCTATTTGTATCTTCAGATCAGTCTCCCAAACCATTTTCCCAGCACTATCCAGCCCTCCTTTCTCAATTAATATATTATATATTTGACTCACTAACCCCTTTATCCCTATGTTTTGTCCCTTATCTATTTCTTTTTGTTCAATTAATTCCTCAAATTTCGTCCTCTCTTTACATTCTCCATTTTCTCTTATCCAATTTTTAGTCCATTGTTCTAATTGAAAATAATTTAACCACGTTAATTCCAAATCTCTCAAAACTTCTTCCAACCTCTCTCTTGTATTCATCCCCCTTAACCACTCTCCTAATTTCATTTTATTTCTTTCTTTTAAAACTTTGCTTAACCTCATCTTTAAATTTTCAGGAAATTTCTTTAACATTATCACCGGTGTTAAGGGGGAATTACTTGAAAACAATTCCTTTTTATAATTATCCCAAAGTTCCCAATGGAACTTCAGAAATTGGTTATCCAAATCATTAAGCCATTTACCCTTCCCTTTTTGCTTAAAAAACACATTTTGCAATTTCAACTCAATATTCCCTAGCGTATTTTCCTCCATCCATTTCAAATCCCCTACCCCTATAATTGCTTCAACAACATGTCTTAACCTATTAGCTAGATAGTAGTACTCAAGGTTTGGGAGACCCAGTCCGCCTCTCTTTTGGCTTAAATACCATTTACTTTTATTAATCCTTGATCTCTTCCCTTCATTGCAGTAATTATTTATAAGATTCTGCCATCTTTTTAATTCTATCACTGAAATTCTTATCGGTAACATTCTAAAGAAAAAATTAATCTTAGGTAAAATTTTCATCTTTATTAAAGCTATTCTTCCAAACCAGGAAAGATTCAGTTTCTTATACCTCTTTAACTCTTCCTCCAATTCTTTTTTCAATCCATTTAAATTCTCACTTCCCAAATCTTCTAAATTTTTTGTAATCTTAACACCCAAATATTTAATTTTCTCTTTGCTTTTCAAAACTGAAGCCTTCCCTTCCCACTCCCTTTCTTCCTTTTTAGTATAGTTGAATAACATCAAATCCGATTTTGCCCAGTTTATCCTTAACCCCGTAACTTCCTCAAAATCATTCAACTGCTGTTTAATTCTTTCCATTTTACCTAAAGGATCTCTGATAGTCATCAATGTATCATCTGCAAACATGTTCAGTTTAATTTTATTACTATTACCTATCCCCTCTATCTCTTCATCCTCTCTTATTGCATTTGCCAACAATTCCATCACCAATACAAACAGGACTGGCGAGAGTGGGCATCCTTGTCTTGTCCCTCTAGCTAGTCGTATCTTGTCCGTTATTCCATCATTTACTACCACTACAGCTGTGCTTTTAGAGTATAACTGTTCTATTATTGTTCTAAATTTAGTACCAAATCCCATTTTATTTATAACCAACTTTAAAGTTTGCCAGCTCACACAATCAAAAGCCTTAAATATATCTAACGCTAAAATACCCGCCTTAATCCTTGATTTTTTTATCCCCTGTATTACACTCAAAACTCTACCTATTAATGTGTGCATCTGTCTACCTGCTATAAAACCACATTGATCTTCCCCTACATATTTAGCTATACATTTATTTAACCTTTTAGCCAAAATGCCTGAAAAAATTTTTGCATCTTGGTTTATTAGTGAAATTGGTCTATATGAATCGGGGAGAGTTAGATCCTTATCTGGTTTCAGAATTAAAATTATTATAGAATGCTCCCATGACTCTGGGATCCTCTCCCCCTCCATTATTGCATTATATAATTTCAACAACTTTGGCACTATTAAGGTTTTAAATTTTTTGTAAAACTCTGGTCCTAAACCATCTGCCCCTGGTGATTTCCCTGCTTTAAGCTGGTCTATAACCTCCTCTATTTCACTTTGCGATATTTTATTATCCATTATTTCCTTATGTTCTTTTTCTAATCCTTTCTTCAAAAATTTATCCACATATTCCTCCGTCCTCTTCATTTGGATATCTCTTTTCTTGTATAACTCTTCAAAAAAATCCTGAAAAATTTTTATTTTATCCTTCATCAAATGACAATCATTACCCTGCTTATTTTTTACTAACCCTATCCCATTTTTGGCTTTTTCTTTCTGTGTGAGTTTGGCAAGCATCTTAGAGTTCCTGTTACTATTTTGAAAATATTCCCTTTTCATATAAATTAAATTCCTCTGTACCTCTTCTAAATTAATATTTTCTAATTCCTTTTTTTGTGCCATTAATTCTATTAATTTATGTTTGTTCTTAGTTTGCCAATATTCTTTTTCCAGCTTTATTATCTCTTTTTCTAAAGTAGCCTGCCTTGCCTCTTGTTGTCTTTTTAATTTACACGTTTCCCTAATACAGTTCCCCCTAAACACAGCCTTCATGGTATCCCAAACCACTGCTATTCTTGTTCCCCCTTTCTCATTTATTTCCCATGTTTCTGACAATTCCTTCTGCATTTTCTCAATTACTTTATCATTCTTAAATATCTTAGTATTCAATCTCCACCTTAATGCTTCTTTATATTCCTTACTAACTGCAAAAACTAAGCTTACCAGTGCATGATCCGATACCTTGATTGTCCCTAATTCCATTCTACATGTCTTAGTTACAAAATCTCTAGATACAAAAATATGATCAATTCTGGAGTATGTATGATGGACTGAAGAATAAAACGTGAATCCTGGGTCTGCCCCTCTGAGAACTCTCCAAGAATCAACAAAATCCTTCTCTTTAATTAATTTGCTTAAAATAGTAACATTGTTTCTCTTTTCTGCTTCAGAGGGATTTGACCTATCTACTCTATTGTCCATAACCATGTTAAAATCTCCCGCCATAATTACATACCCCTCCTTGAATTCTTCCATCTCTCTTAACACCTCCTCATAAAATTCTTTTTGTTTATTATTTGGTGCATACATGTTAATCAAAGTATATTTTTCCCCCTCCAGTTTACCTTTAATCATGAGATATCTCCCATTCTCATCTTTTTTAATATCCTCCATCATAAACCCAGTTCTTTTTGAAATCAAAATGGCCACTCCCTTTTTTTTTGATGTCCCCAACGATACTTCATAATAGACTGGCCATCTCAATCGAATAACGTTCTTTTTCTCCTTAATTTGATGAGTCTCTTGCAGAAATATCATATCAGAACCATCCTTGTTTAACAATTGTTCAATCCTTCTCCTTTTTACGACTGCCCCCAGACCTTTGACATTGAGCGTTGAGATCCTTAACTTCTTATCCATATTCATCTCTCTGATCTTCTATTCGATCCCGATCGTGTTGAAAACATAACATACACACATATACATACAACACCTCTAACATACCCTTCCCTCCCACCCCACTTCCCCCTTCCCTCCCATCACTTTTCCCCCCAATATATACCCGGAAGTCTAATACTTCCGCCATTTTTTTTTTTTTACCCTTTGGGGGGGGGGGAAAGAAGCCAGGAACCCAGAGCCAGCAGGAACTAATTAATATATTTCTTATCATCGCTATATTAACCATCTACACCACCCCCCCAACTGCTCCTCTTTCTTCTTCATCACCGCTTTTTGCACCGCCACCAGCATCTCTTTGAGGACCCAAACCTAAGCTCTCAAGAAGCTCCATGCCTTGCTGGGCGGAGAAAACCCTATGATTTTCCCCGTTGTATGAGAAACGCAGGAAAATCGGATATCCCCATGCATAAAGTATTTTCTTCTTTTTCAATTCCTCCGTTATGATCTTGACACTGCGTCTCCATTCCAAAGTCTGTTGGCACAGATCATTAAAGACCTGCACTGATGCTCCTTGGAACTTCAGCTCACCCAATGCTCTTAATTCTTTCATCAATTGCTCTTTCTTGTGATAGCTTAAAAATTTCACCAAAACATCTCTGGGGGGTGCACCACTTCTGAAACCCCCTACCCTGTGAGCACGCTCCACATCTTCTTCAGCTAATTGCAGGGTTGGGACTAGTTCTTTAAACCAGCTTAGAATATTCTTCCTGAGGTCCTCCCCTTTCTTCTCCACCATATAGCGAACGCGAACGTTTACTCTTCGTGCGTTATCTTCCATAACAATCAGTCTCTTATCTAGATCTTTAAATTTCACCTCTTGATCATTTTGAGTCTTCTTAATTTCTTTAACTTGATTTTTCACTTGATCAACCTCTGTCTTCAAAAAGCCTAGTTGATTGTCTCTTATAGCCATTTCTGCAGCCAGCTTATCCACCCTCTTATTATTTTTGTCAATTTCCGTTTCAATTTTCATAAATAGTTCAGCTTTAAGACTTCTCAACATAGCTGAAATTTGATCCACCATTTCCTCTTGCCCTGCTGGCTCTACGCCAGCTCCGGCAGCCATCTTCAACTCCTTTGTCGTTATTACAGATTCTTCTTGTTTTTCTTCCGTCTCCAGCTCTGGATCAACAACTCTTTGAGGTCTTTTAATGATATTGTTGGACGCGTATTGAACCCAGCGTGGCTTCACCACCGGGGCAGTTTTTTTGGGTGGCATAGGCTTGTAAATACTGCTGTTGCTAATTAGTTTCGCTTTCAAATCCAACAAACAGCGAGCTCAGAAGGGTTTTACTGCCGTGCTTACCGAGATTTATTACTTGCTACCGAAAAGGTGGCTATCAATCAATCTCTCCTGACGATGGCTCTGCAATTAAAATTCCTTTCAAGATAAGCTCTCCGTCTGGGAGATTCCTTATACAGCCGCTCTTAACAGTTCAAGGAGGGGCTACTTCTCCACTAGCCACCTTCCTTCCACTTCAAATACACTCGTTAAGCAGCAAAATACTTTAATCTTTTAAATCCCATTCTGTAGCTCAAAGTTTCCCATTCAATCTTCACCGTTCTTCACTATTTCCAGCCCAGATAATTAGATGATAATTATCGGCAGTTCTTTTTTTTCCTTATTGCTCCATTGGCACGCTGGCTCCTCCCCCCTCCATTCTGCCTTCTAAGAAGTCATCGATGTCTCCCTCCACTAATTGTTCTAGGTCCCGCTGTACAGGCTGCAACGTTGTATTTTCCTCCTCTATAGTTAAGTGTGCCGCTTGATCTTCGTGATCTTGCACAGGGAGGGCCAAGGGACATTTCTGCGCACTAGGGTCTCGCACCTGCAAACTAGGCATGGCAAACCCCAAATCTCCTTCTTCCCCGCGTTGCACAGCGTCCAGCGATCGTACAGAAAATTCAGAGGTCAGAACAGAAACCACCACGTCAGGGGTCTGGAAACCTTCCTCCTCTGACCGTGCATTGAATTGCACGCGTTTGGAAACAGTCCCTTTGTGATTTCTTTCTAGCTGCATGTATCTGTGAAGGCTCATTCGTCTGTGTCCCTGCCACTCCAAATCAGGCGTGGCGTAAAGTTTGTTTGTAACTTGAGAGGGGATCTGTCCCTCCCCTCTAGCAACGACTTCCATTCTAATTTCCTGCCTCGCAAAGAGAACATCCTGTTCCGCTCTCTGCAAAAAGGCTGAGTCATTCTTTCCCTGCAAGGGGCCTAGCCTATTTAGATCACCATCTGAAGCCTGGGACTCTATTTGCCTTTCCTCCCCAGCAGAGTTAGGGCGCACAGGGCTGAAATACACAGTGGTGGAGGTCTTTTGTAAAGTCTTGCGGTTAGAACAAAGCTGTTCCGTTTTTAAATATACAGAGTCAGGCAGTTTGTTTTTTTCTTGTCTAATGTCAGGTAAATCCAAAACCTCCACACCCAGGAGTAAGTTTGTCCCCTGTACTTTCTTCCCTCTTTTACTCTGCCCGTTGGCTTCTTCCTGGTTATCGGGGGGTACAGTTGGTAAAACTCCCTTTCCCCCCTCTTGCTCTTTAACTTGAGTACCACTTTGCAAGTCTGAAGGATTCTCCAAACCGTCTCTCAGGGCTTCTCCACAGAAAGACTCACCATACTGTGTGCAGTCAGCCATTTTCCCTTCTTCTTCAGCCTTGTTGTTTGCTGGCTCTTTTTCGTTTTCATTGAATAAATCAGTCTTTTGGAGGGTTTCAACCTCCAAAGTCGGATCTTCCGGTTCCTCTTCCATTGCCCCCAAGTCGGGACATGGGGTTCCTACATGAATTTCATTGCAAAACGACATTTTCCCTAACTTCTCGAAGGAGCTCAGCAAACACACGTCTTCTCCCTTCGAAGGTTAGGGTTAGGGTTAGGGTTGGGTTTGGGTTTGGGTTTGGGTTCGGGGGTCGGGTTCGGGTTCGGGTTAGGTTCCGGGTTCGGGTTCGGTTCCGGGTTCGGTTCCGGGTTCGGGTTAGGTTCCGGGTTCGGCTTCGGCTTTGCTGAAGTCAAGATATATGACGTCCACAGCATTCCCACAGTCCACAAGGGAGGTTACTCGATCAAAAAATGAGATCAGATTAGTCTGACAGGATTTGTTCCTGACAAATCCATGTTGGCTTCTGGTAATCACTGCATAGTTTTCAAGGCGCTTACAGATTAACATCTTTATAATCTGCTCCAAAATTTTCCCAGGGATGGATGTCAGACTAACTGGTCTGTAGTTCCCAGGTTCCTCCTTTTTGCCCTTTTTGAAGATAGGGACAACGTTAGCCCTCCTCCAGTCGTCCGGCACCTCACCCGTCTTCCATGATTTTGCAAAGATAATAGACAAAGGTTCTGAGAGTTCTTCCGCTAGCTCCTTCATTACTCTTGGATGCAGTTCATCGGGCCCTGGAGATTTGAACTCATTCAAGGAAATTAGGTGTTCTTTGACCATTTGTTTATCAATCTCAAACTGCAATTCTGCCCCCTCAACTTCTGCTTCACTTTTTCCAGGGGGGTCATAGACCTGCTTTTGGGAGAAGACCGAGGCAAAGTAGGAATTGAGCACTTCAGCCTTTTGTTTGTCGTCTGTTATCAATTTGCCATCCTCATTAAGCAGTTGAACCACCATTTCTTTCCTCTGTCTTTTACTACTCACGTATCTGAAGAAAGCCTTTTTATTGCTTTTAGCATCCCTCACTAATCTCAGCTCATTCACAGCTTTAGCCTTCCTGACGCCATTTCGGCACTTCTGTGCCACCTGTCTGTACTCTTCTTTTGTAGCCTGGCCTTCCTTCTACTTCCTATATGTATTGTTTTTTGTTTTCAGGTCATCTCTAAACTTTTTGTGGAGTCACATTGGTTTCCTTTGTTGTCTTCTATCTTTTCTCCTTGTTGGAATTGTTTATAACTGTGCCTTTAAAATTTCCTTTTTTAAATACTCCCACCCATCCTGCACTCTTTTTCTCATTAGACTCATTTGTCATGGCACCTTACTTATCATAGTTCTGAGTTTATTAAAATCAGCTTTCCTAAAATCCAGAGTACGTGTATGGCTACACTCAACTTTTGTCTCCTTCATAATCAAGAATTCAAGTATGACGTGGTCACTTTCCCCCAGAGTCCCCGTAACTGCCACTTTATCCACTAAGTCATCCCTATTGGTCAATATCAAGTCAAGGATTGCCGATCCTCTAGTTCCTTCCTCCACTTTCTGTAGGAGAAAGTTATCACCCACACGTCAGGAATTTCTTGGAAGGGCCGCTTTTGGCAGTAATGGTCTCCCAACAGATATCAGGGTAATTGAAGTCCCCCATCACTACTACATCAGACTTCCTTGAAACACTGGCAATTTGTTTCTCAAAAGTTTCGTCCTCATCTTCTCCTTGATTGAGTGGTCGGTAGTAGACTCCGATTATCATGTTCTTTTTATTCCTTGCCGCATTTATTTTAATCCAGATGCTCTCGACGGGACTCCCAGGCTCATCCGCCTGTATTTCTGTGCAGGGATAGGTATTTTTAACATATAGTGCAACTCCACCTCCCTTTCTAGTTCTTCTGTTCTTTTTGAACAAGTTATATCCTTCAATTGCTATATTCCAGTCATGGGAGTCATCCCTCCCTCCCTCCCTCCCTCCCTGCAGCCCTTGATTCTGGTGTTCAGATGCCTGGTCCCACAGGCGATCTCGAGGGGATTCCCCTGAGCTTTGGCAAGGAGGAAGAGGAGGAGGAGAAATTGCTGCAGCATTTGTACTCGCATGAATTGGACAAATTGCAAGAACTCACTGCTGCGGTTTTGCTGTCTTTACCGAGTCAGCAAGGGGGCAGTTGGGCTCGGCAGATTTTACTAAAGCAACAGCTTCGTAAGAGCCAGGATCAAGGTATCCTTTCTCCGAGGGTAAGAATGGGGAGCCCGTGGAATCGGGTGGGGTGGGGTGCATCACTGCCAACGCCATCTCCCGGGCATTGGTGCCTCTGGAAGCTGTGAGCCGCTGGTCCCTGCGAGAGGACCTTTCCGAGGGAACAATTTCCGGAAGGGTGGCTGAGATGCAGCCGCAGCAACGGAGTCCTGTGTCACCTGAAAGACTGAACACTTTTATTATGGCAAAGGCTTTTGTGGGCTACTGTCCACTTCATCAGAGGCATGAAGGGCTATCCTAAATGGCGGAAACAGACACTCGAGGGGGCATGGGAAGCGGGGGAGAGGACAGTTGTAACAGGGGAGGGCAGAGGGAAATGAAACGCAGGAAGCAGAGACAGTGGCACACCCAGTTCTTAGCCATTCGCAGAGCCCACCAGGCCTCCTGGGACGGGAAAGCTCATGAATCCACATAGACCAAAGGGAATCCTGCACCCCAATTCAAGCCACGGGTGGAACTCTTGACGCAAGTGGCAATTCTGCAGTTTCACGCTGCCGCCTCCCTTTGAAGGTCCTTTGCTCAGGGAGTCCCAGTGGTGGAATCATTCCGGTTCATTGACGGATTGATCAAAGCATCAATTATGGGTATGATCAGGCCTTGCTACAGATGCAACTGCAGAGTATGACGAAGATGTAGCAAGGATGGGGAAGGTGGGGAGGCGGAGAGAGGAGGGCAGCTGCTTGTAACTTCCTTTCTCTAAAACACTTTCATGCCCCCAGCCCATCTCATCAAAGCATGATTTCAAGCGAGGCCTACAAAGCAAAGGAACAAGCCACTCAATGCGACACACGCCAAGGAGAATGGCCCAGCCCCTGCAGGGGAGGCGCTGCGTCGCCCCCAAACACAGCCTTCAGGGTGGGCATGAGATGGTCGTGGGGAACCGCAGAGAGAGAGAGAGAGAGAGAGAAGCAGTCAGCCTGGCTCTAGCCAGGCTGGGAGGGCTAAATGGGGAGGGGGCGCTCTGGGCACCTCAGCAAAGAAGCATGTTGTTTCACATGGGGGGGCGAGGGGGAATTGCTTGTGCAACCCTCCCCCACAGTGCATGGCACCTTTAAGGCATAAAAGGAACCTTTTGCCCCTCTAGTCCGCTGGACTCCGTGGTTTCCCTCTCAGTACCAACATGGAAGGCTAGAGTGCCTTTGACCATTCAAGCCAGCAACGCTCTATGGCTCCTTTCAAGATAAAGGTTTTGAGAAATCATGGAGTTCAGCTGGCTAGAGTGGCACAAGACCAGAGAGCCACCTTCTAATGAAAAGCTGGGGCGGGGGTGGACAGTTAAGACCCTGATCAAGGAGATAAGGGGGAATTAGGGAGGATTCTGTTGGTGTGTGTGGGTCAGACAGATGGGGGGGGGCAGGGTGCCTCCAGCCTCAGCCATGGCTGCTTCCGGCCAAGCCCACCAACTGTCCCCTGCAGCTCACCCAGTATTTAAATGCAATATTATAGCACAAATCATGGGGAGGTCAAAGAAATTGCTGCAACTGAAACGTAGTATCGGGCTCCAGCAGTGTCCTGTTGGCTCACAGCGCACACCTTGAGCAGCTCACAGTATGCATGCATTTGCCCCTGTGGCTTGCACTCACATAGTCCCTTGGAGGCAACGTCTATTCACCGCAGGCGACCAGTCGGGGTGCCCAAGTCTCAGATCCGCCCTCCTTCACGGCCCACCCTCGGCCATGCCAAGGGACATTCCTGCTGCACTTTGAGCACTAGCAGAGTCAGGCCTTCCCTTGCATGAATTTGTTGTTGTTTATTCGTTCAGTTGCTTCCGACTCTTCGTGCTTATTAAGTTTTGGGTAGACAAAGAAATTATAATTATTCATACCCTTTCTCCTGGGTTTGAAAATGTCAGAAGAGCTCCCCACATTCTAGTCAGAGCTGGGGTTTACAGGATCCCCTGCTGAGTGCATCCTTCTTTGATGCGACTCTAGGTGTCTATTTTGATGGAACCCCATGCCACACTCGGAGCATTTGTAAGGCTTCCCACGAATATGAATTCGTGGGAATTCAGGGACCCCCGAGGCACAGACCCGAGCGCGGGGAGGGGCGCCCCCGGCCGTGCCCCCAAAGACCCCCAAGGCCAGACCCCCTCCCCTCCAGCAGGGGCGGGGGGGTGCTGGGCCTCCAGGTGGGTGGGGCCCCCACTGGTGCCTCCGCACTCACCGCCAGGCGCCCTGGGAGGCTCTTCGGAGCCTCCTCCCCACTCACCCACCCACCTACCTACCTTCCTTCCTTCCGTCCTTCTCCCTGCCCTGTAGGTGCCCAGCAGGGGGCGCCAGAAGGAATGAGCCCCCCTCCGCTCCGCCCACTTCTAAAGGCAGCGGCTGCCAGGAGCTTTGGGAGTAGGAGGAAGACTGGCTCTCTAAGGGTTAAAGCCACCAACGGCTGCTGTCCTAGAGGGGGCTCGCGCGTGGGGCGACGTCGCTTCCGCCCAGCCTTCCGGTGGGGACGAGGCCCGGGGCGCGTGTGTGTCTGGCTCTTCCCTCGCGGGAACGGCTTAGCCGTCCCTCGACTGGCAGCCCGGAGCTCGACTGCGCCGTCCGTGCGCCCCCGCCCCCACCCCGCGGGACCAGCGGCGCCTCTGCCGTCCTGAGGGAGCGTCCCGGGGCGCTCTCACAAAATGGCTGTTACGGGAGGGGTGGCAGGGGTCCCAGCAGCAAACTGGGACCCCCGAGCCCCTTGGGCCCCAAACGCCAAGCCAGGGACCCTCCCCACCCCTCCCTTCCCCTCCCCGAAGCGCAACCACAAAATAATAATTCCCATTTCACAGAAGGCGAGTCGGTGATGCGCAGAGAAAGTCACTGAACCCCCCAATATTCTTCCCCCCCTCCAAAAGCTCACGAAACCTGCACCAAGCCGCATTGGGGAAGAGAGAGAGACGGAGAGAGAGAGAGAGACAGAGAGAGACACCCACACCGCTCCCCCCTCGCCCCCCCCGCCACTCTTAAGATAGGGTGACGCTATGAGAAGGAGGGCAGGGCTCCTGCGTCTTTAACAGTTGTACTGAAAGGAGAATTTCAGCAGGTGTCATTTGTATAGATGGAGAAGCTGGTGAAATCCCCTCTTCAGCACAACAGTGAAAGCTGCAGGAGCCCTGCCCTCTTTTAAATCTGGTCACTCTACTATAGCTCCTGCAGCTTTCACTGTGGTGATGAAGAGGGAATTTCACCAGGTTCCCCATCTATGCAAATGACACCTGCTGAAATTCCCTTTTCTATGCAACAGTGAAAGATACAGGAGCCCTGCCCTCCTTTTCATAGGGTCACCCTACTTAAGAACAGGCCTCAGTTTGTATTCCCCAGGGATGCTCCTGGAAAGAGAGGCGGTGGAGGCTGGGTGGATCACACGTCACTTTGCCCTCCCACTCCCACCCCAGATGGGGCAGGGAGCCTGGCCAGGCGTCTGCAGGCACAGTGGGGCTCAAGGGCTCAATCCAGCATCTGCAGGTAATGTCCAGTCGCTGACCATAAGACCCGTAGGAATTTTGAGGTGGACAAGTTCTCTTTTCAAATGCTGTTAGGGCATGCCTGAAGGAAGGGTAAAATCTTGGGTAGACATCTGGCAACCCGGGGATAAATTTTATACCGCACCATTTTGTTTTGGGCATATAATATTATGTATTGTGATGCTTCAATACATTGTATTCTATTACCATCAGGTATGTTTTTTTCTGTGTTTTTTCCTTGAATATTCACAGTGAAAGGTCCTAGAGGAGTAAAAGTAGTCTTATCTAATAGGAAATTGTATAAAGAATCCAAAAAAATGTCGTATTTAGTATAGATATACTGACAAGAACAGAATATTATGAAATTCAGTATTAGCAACTGCGCGTATATGCCCAAAACAAAATGGCGTCCTACAAAATGTATGCCCGGGTTGCCAGATGTCTACCCAAGATTTTACCCTTCCCTCAGGCATGCCCTAACAGCATTTGAAGAGAAAACTTGTCCACCTCAAAATTCCTCCGGGTCTTTTGGTCAGTGACTGTTAGTAGGGCTGTGAGAGGCAACAGCCTCTTCCAGTCAGTCAGTGCAGACCGGACCGAGCTCCCTGGACTGTGCTCAACACAGCTCCCTAAGTCGTTCTTTGGTTCGTCTCCTTGTTTAGAACCAGGAGGAACAGAAGCTACTTTGCCTTTGAGGGAAGGCTGGGGCAGATCATGCGTCAGGATAGGTGCCTGGAAGGAGACTGCAGTCTAGGGAGGAAAAGACCCTCGGAGCACTGCTCACCGGGGAGCAAGTAAGTCTCACAAGAGAGCAGCAAAGCTGAGCGCTAGTTAAGAGCGAGTAAAATATAAATCCTTTGCGCTATTGATTAAATTTCAGTGCCCCCCCAAATAGTCACCCAACCTGTTGTTTTGCAACATGTCTCTGCTATGCTACAAATAAGGAGGATGAGGCAGGAGGGGAAGAAACCTTCCTGTGGCCCTTTTTTTTTTACTGGTTATTGGCTGGACGTCCAGTCGGCAGATCCTTGTCCACAGCAGAATCGGGGAACAAATACCAGGAGAGCAATCCTTGCAGTTGGAGGTGGCATCATCCAGAGTATGGAGGTGTTTAATGGGAAGAACGTCATGTCCCCCTTTACTGGTGGAAGAGGAAGGACATGTCTACTGGGCAGTTGCGGGGTGGGTGGGGAGAAAAGTTTCCTCACTGAGGCTTAGTAACTTGACATTTTACAGTGCCTGGAATTTCCCGTCCACGAGATTGTACACACCCAGCTCTGTCCCTTTTGCCAGAAACAAAATGAAACAATTTCCCAAATGCAACATTGACAGCGCCCTGAAAACAAACTGAAAAACACAGATGTTGTTTTAAAGTGGTTTAATGTTATCTAAAAACAATTGGAGAATGTGTTTACCTACGGCGGGATGGTAGGTGGCAGCACTTGGCCTAGGACGGGTCACCACCCAGCCTGCAGCGGAGGCAGGTCAGGTTCACTTTCAGCAGGAGCCATTATGGGGACAGCGAAGGGGATTTAGGGTTCCCTGCTGTGTCCAAAGCAGCTCAATTCACAGCATTCCTAAGCAGGTGTGTGAGGAAATAGACACACACCCAGAGCAGAGAGGCTGGTCTGTTTCTCCCCTGCCAGGAAAGCCACCTCACTGTTGCACTGGAGGGTTCTGCACTCATCCTGTGAGAAGCTGGCAGGGTAGGTGAGGCACCAAGGAATAACAATGCCCCCGCGCATGTATTCCGGTCTGGCAGGTGGCTGGAAGCCCTCCACACTCCCTGTCCCCTGTGGCAAGGCCAACCCCTTCCCCTCAAATGCATTTGCAAAACTGGATCCTCTGTAGTGCTGAAAACAAACATTCAAGGGTGTTTCTCTCCTTCACCACAATCTGAAAGATTCGGGACAATTCCATCTTCATCCCTCCAAGCACACTTTCACAAGCTAAGGCGTCCAAGGAAATCAGGCTTTTTCTACAATCACATGCATGTGATTTTCTACAATCCATCCACAAGCTCAGTAAAAGGTTTTTAAAATGTTTTGGCCAAAAGTGGACTCACCCAGATGGGTGGTGTTGAGACGGCAATCCTCATCACGATCCGGAACATTAACGCCAGGACAATCCTCAATGATGCAGATTCCTACACTTTGCTGTTTAGTTTTTAACTATACTTGCATCTTAATTTTCAGGCTCTCATTGGGCCACACAAGGTAGCCCAATGTAAACAATAAAGACTAGACCAACCAGCCCAGAAAGAGCTAAACCCCAGAAGCAGGATATCAAAGCCGGGGAAGGAAGAGGACGAAGGGTTGGGCAGCCGTGTGCCAGACCCCGCCCCATCAAGAGCCACCGCAGCCCAGAGGCCTCCTGCCTTAACCAGTCTGCCAGGCGCCTGATGGCAGGGGACCTAGCAGGATGACTGCCACGGTGCATGTGCAGGCTCACAGCGGGAGACGGCAGCCTGGGCTGGGCCCTCCAGAGGTTTTGGCCTACAATTCCCATCAGCCCATTGGAGGATGATTGGAGTTATAGGCCGAAATACCTGGAGGACCACAGCTCCCCACCTCCCCCGTTGGATTGCACCAGAGGCACTTTTACTGCGCTCAGGAACTAGACGCATTAAAGAACCAGCCAGCTGGCCTCTTTTCAGTGCTCCGCAGCTTGATGAATCCTAACTGTGCAGCAACGGTAGTGGAACCTACAGTTAATGGATATGACGAGTTTGCCCAATTTTTTGTTGATAAGATTAATGGAATTGGAGCTGGTTTTCCTCCAGGCTTACCGTCTGAGCCGCCGCTGGAGGAGAGGATTTTCGGTCAGGTTAGACCAACCACCTGTGGCCTGGATCCATGTCCAACTTGGGTGGTGGTGGGTCCACTTTTAAAGGCAGTGGTGAATGCATCCTTGATGGAGGCTAGGGTGCCCACCTGCCTAAAATTGGCTAGTGTGCAGCCGCTCCTTAAGAAACCAACTCTTGATCCATCGCCGCTGACAAACTACCGACCGGTCTCTAACCTTCCTTTTCTTGGTAAGGTGGTAGAGAAAGTGGTATTGGAGCAGGTTCAAGAGTTTTTTCATGACTCTGATTTTCTAGATCCTTTTCAATTGGGTTTTAGACCTGGTCACAGCACGGAGACTGCCCTTGCCGCAGTCTGTGACGATCTTCTTTTAGCAATGGACAAAGGTCATCTGTCCATCCTGCTGTTATTGGACCTTTCAGCAGCCTTCGATACAGTGGACCATTAATTGTTGATTAGACGGTTGAACACCCAGGTGGGACTGGAGGGCCTGCCTCTTGCCTGGTTCCAGTCCTACTTGGATGGAAGGGCTCAGGTGGTTACTGTGGGCACCTGTACATCTACCCCCACAGCCCTTCCCTGTGGAGTTCCACAGGGTTCCACCCTCTCACCTTTCATGTTCAATGTATATGTGAGGCTGCCGGCAGAGTTAATTAGAGCCCATGGGCTGAGGTACCATATGTATGCTGACGATACCCAGTTTTACATCTCGGTGGGGTCTGACCTCGGCGAGGCAGTTGCTACTCTGTCTTGGTGCCTGGCTGAGATCTGTAACTGGATGTCTATGAGTAAACTAAAGCTTAACCCGGAGAAGACTGAGCTGATGGTGACTGGCCGAGGTCAGCGGCTGGCAGATTTGAGGCAGGAGCTCATAGATCTGCCTATTTCAGGAATCCGACCAAGGATTGTGACTGAGGACCTGCATGTTATTCTTGACCAATGTGGACCGTGGGAATGCTGTGGACGTCCTATATCTTGACTTCAGCAAAGCTTTTGACAAAGTACCACATGACATTCTGATTAACAAACTAGTAGGGGTGTGCACGGACCCCCCGCTCCGCTTCACTTGCAGATCCGCCATTTTTCGGAGCGGGTCGCTCCGCCCCGCCCCCGCTCCGCCCACTTCCGCTCCGCTCCGCCCGGAGCTCCGGATCGGATCCGGAGCTCCGTTTTTGCCCCCCCATAGGCTTGCATTGAAAGCTAAAAAAGTAAACAACTTTTTTTCCGTTGAAGTTAGAAACCTCACGTTTGGCACCATGACACCTCATGGGCGTATACACACACACGCCAAGTTTCAAGGCAATCCCATCATCCCCTGATTTTTGGCGAATTTTTGAAAATCGGGCACCCCATTCACACCCCTTGGGATAGCTCCGTCAATTTGCATGTTACAAACCTCAAACTCGGCACCAGGGCAGCTTATCCATGTGTCCACATGCACGCCAAGTTGCAAGCAAATCCCATCATCCCCTGATTTTTGGCGCGGCTCTACCCTCTAACGCACCTCCCATAACCCTAATTCACACCCCTTTAGATAGCTCCGTCAATTTGCACGTTAGAAACCTCAAACTCAGCACCATGATAGCTTATCCACGTGTCCACATGCACGCCAAGTTTCAAGGCAATCCCATCATCCCCTGATTTTTGGGGAATTTATGAAAATCGGGCACCCCATTCACACCCCTTGGGATAGCTCCGTCAATTTGCATGTTAGAAACCTCAAACTCGGCACCAGGAGAGCTTATCCATGTGTCCACATGCACGCCAAGTTGCAAGCAAATCCCATCATCCCCTGATTTTTGGCATGGCTTAACTCACCCCAAATTGTCCCATTCTACAACTACGTCAATTTGCACGTTAGAAACCTCAAACTCAGCACCATGATAGCTTATCCACGTGTCCACATGCACGCCAAGTTTCAAGGCAATCCCATCATCCCCTGATTTTTGGGGAATTTATGAAAATCGGGCACCCCATTCACACCCCTTGGGATAGCTCCGTCAATTTGCATGTTAGAAACCTCAAACTCGGCACCAGGAGAGCTTATCCATGTGTCCACATGCACGCCAAGTTGCAAGCAAATCCCATCATCCCCTGATTTTTGGCGCGGCTTAAACTTTTTAACTCACCCCAAATCAAGTCCCATTCTACAACTACGTCAATTTGCACGTTAGAAACCTATCCTTTGGTCCCATGACAGCTTACCCATGTGTCCCCATGGACACCAAGTTTCAAGGCAATCCCATCATCCCCTGATGTTAGGGGAACTTTTGAAATTTGAACACTCCAGTATGTCAGGGATTTAAAGTTGCAATTGCAGACAGCTCAATGGGGCCAGTTCCAAGGCAATCCCAACATGCCACGAGATAACCCTAAATCTTCTGGCACATTTGAAAAAGGGATTATTGAATTTGATAAAGTCTAAGTGAGCGCAGGAAGGACTTCTCCCCTTAGTCAAAGCAAGACACATACACCATCGCTGCAAGGCGGGAAGGGGAGAATTATTATTATTATTATTATTTATTTATATAGCACCATCAATGGAAAGCAGGCAGGCAGCATGCATTGTAGTGCCGCAAGGATGGCTTGAGCACTAACGCATAGCAAACCAACCCATAAGTGGGCGCAAAGTGAGGCAAAGATGGCTGGTTGTTTCTTTCTAAGCCAGCAGTTACGCCTTGAGGGGCACAGAGGAGGACGATTGGGAGCAAACCAGGCACCAGGCGGGCAGAGAGGCAGGCAGAGTAGGCGAGGAGTCAGTCCTGGCAGATGCCCCACCACAGCAGCACCCCGGGGGAGGCGGGCAGGCAGGCAGGCAGGCTGCGGGCATTTCTGGGGGCACAAGGAAGTGATGGCTGGTTTCTAAGCCAGCATTGCAGTTAGTCACGCATTGCAAACGCAAACCATCCCAGCGAGTCGGTCACCGAGGAGGACAGGCTAGCAGAGGGGCAGGCAGAGTGACATGTCATAGATCTAGTATTGGGGAGGAGTCAGTCCCGGCAGATGCCCCAACACAGTAGCACCCTGGGTGGGCATTGGAAAACGCCATCTTGTGGGTCAATACTTCCCCCACCCCATGTCCTGCAGGGTTGCCTGCCTAACCCTTGTGGGGATGGGAGATGGAGAGCTTAGAGTGGCAGTGCCAGCAGCAGCCTTCGGCTTTCCCCTGGAACCAGTCGCCTTGCCCGCCTCTTTCCCCAGCAAGATCGCCTGGTGCTGCCTATGAAGATGCATCTTCATGCTGCTGGTTCCATAATGCCCTGTCGATGAACCCCTGCTTAGGCTGAGTTTGCAGTGGCGACAGACAGCAAAGCGGGGATCCGCTCCCAACTCAAAGTGGTCCCACACGATGCTTGTCTTTCGTTTCTGTGGTGACACCACCAATTGCCCGCCTGAGCTCTCTGGTGTTGCCACAGAAACAGGGGTGTGGGATGAGACTGGGGAGAGAGCCTCGGCCTGCTGCTGCTCCTCCTCAGCCCCCACATCCTGGAGGCCCACCGCCTCCTCCTCCTCCCCCCCCTCCACTGTGCTGAGGACCTCGTCTAGGTCCATCAGCGGGCTCGTGGGCTGAAAGGAGAATGAAGGAGTTGGGGATACTCCTCCTCCTCTAATGGCACTGCTGCCACGTGCCTCTTGCAAACGGGCACTTTTCCCATTCCCACCCTCAAAAAGAGAACGCCGGGCACAAGTTGCAGAAGAGAGTGGCTCTGCCTGCTGCTTGTCCTGCTTCTGTTTTGGAGCAGTCAGCCAAGGAGTTGCCCGTTTGAGTTTCACAGGAGGAGAGGAAGCCCTGCTGGCAGACTGAGCCTTGCTGCTTTCAGCACGCCTGCTTTCTCTTTTCATGATGACTAACAAAATATTAATACTACTAATACTATGTATAAGGTACTACTAAGAATATGTATAAGAAGAATATAATATGTTTAAATGTAGGGAAATGGGACAAGAACAATAAAATATACTACTACTAATATGTATGAGAATATACTACTAAGAATATCTACAAGAATATAATAATATGTTTTAGAATATTACTAATAAATGTAGGGAAATGGGACAAAAAGTGTGTGTATGCTTTCAAAAGAAAGCTTTCACAAAAGCAGAACAGTCAGGCTTTAATACAGGGAAGGGGGGGGCAACCAACCCAACCACACACTCCAAAATTCAAAAATAAAGTTTATATTAAATCAAAGTAAGGGGAAAACACAGGGCAAACTAAGCTACAAGTCAGAAAGAAGCAAACAAACACACACACGCGCCAAACTAAACCTATATTAAATTAATCTATCTCCAAAGCAGGAGCACTAGCTAAGTAAGTGTTCCCTCCACGAACGCCAACCCACAAAGAGACACAAAACAGAAAGTTCTCAGGGTGGGTCTGCCTTAGTCCCCCCTCCAACGCTGGGATTGGAGGAGGATGCTTTCTGAGGAGATGAATTCTCATCAGGATTGGGAGTTGAATGTGCCTGTCATCGCTTCCAAAAAAATAATAATAATAAAAAAAAAAAAACCCAAACCCCGATTTTTAAAAAAATATTGCACGTGAACCACAGCACGCAGAAAGTTGAGAGTGGTCTCAAAATGACCCCCATCCACGACTCTCTGTGCACAAGAATTTTCAGAACGATAGCTTAACCCCCCCCCCAGTTATCCCCGATTCTTTCCCTCAATGCAATCCTATGGGCGAAAAGCCGAAACGCCGTTTGAGCCCTGCGGTTGACCCGATTTTTAAAAAAATATTGCACGTGAACCACAGCACGCAGAAAGTTGAGAGTGGTCTCAAAATGACCCCCATCCACGACTCTCTGTGCACAAGAATTTTCAGAACGATAGCTTAAACCCCCCCCCAGTTATCCCCGATTCTTTCCCTCAATGCAATCCTATGGGCGAAAAGCCGAAACGCAGTTTGAGCCCCGCGGTTGACCCGATTTTTAAAAAAATATTGCACGTGAACCACAGCACGCAGAGAGGTGAGAGTGGTCTCAAAATGACCCCCATCCACGACTCTCTGTGCACAAGAATTTCCAGAACGATAGCTTCAAAAACAACGTAGTTATGCGCGATTATTTGCCGCAATGCAATCCTATGGCGAAATGTTTTCAAGATGGCGACCGGAGCGCTCCGACTGAACTCGGAGCTCCGAAAAATGGTCGCTTCTCTTCGCCTTGCTTCTAGGGGGTCCGCGGTCCGCTCCTACTCCGCCTCTGGGTAAGGCGGAGCAGGCCAATCCGCTACTGCTTCTACGCTCCTAATCGGAGCGGAGCACATCCCTACAAACTAGCTAAAAGTGGGCTAGATGGAACAACTATTAGGTGGATTCACAGTTGGCTACAGAATCGGACTCAAAGAGTACTTATCAATGGAACCTTCTCAAACTGGGGAGAGGCAACGAGTGGGGTACCGCAGGGCTCAGTCCTGGGCCCAGTGCTCTTCAACATTTTTATTAATGATTTGGATGAGGAGGTGCAGGGAACGCTTATCAAATTTGCAGATGACACCAAATTGGGTGGGATAGCTAATACCTTGGAAGACAGAAACAAACTTCAAAGTGATCTTGATAGGCTGGAGTGCTGGGCTGAAAACAGCAGGATGAAATTTAATAGGGATAAATGCCAAGTCCTACATTTAGGAAATCGAAACCAAATGCACAGTTACAAGATGGGGGATACTTGGCTCAACAATACTACAAACGAGAAGGATCTTGGAATTGTTGTAGATCACAAGCTGAATATGAGCCAACAGTGCGATAGGGCTGCAAGAAAGGCAAATGCTATTTTGGGCTGCATTAATAGAAGTAGAGCTTCCAAATCACGTGAGGTACTGGTTCCTCTCTATTTGGCCCTGGTTAGGCCTCCTCTAGAGTATTGCGTCCAGTTCTGGGCTCCACAATTCAAGAAGGACACAGACAAGCTGGAGCGTGTTCAGAGGAGGGCAACCAGGATGATCAGAGGTCTGGAAACAAAGCCCTATGAAGAGAGACTGAAAGAACTGGGCATGTTTAGCCTGGAGAAGAGAAGATGGAGGGGAAACATGAGAGCACTCTTCAAGGACTTGAAAGGTCGTCACACAGAGGAGGGCCAGGATCTCTTCTCGATCCTCCCAGAGTGCAGGACACGGAATCATGGGCTCAAGTTAAAGGAAGCCAGATTCCAGCTGGACATCAGGAAAAACTTCCTGACTGTTAGAGCAGTACGACAATGGAACCAGTTACCTAGGGAGGTTGTGGGCTCTCCCACACTAGAGGCCTTCAAGAGGCAGCTGGACAACCATCTGTCAGGTGTGCTTTAAGGAGGATTCCTGCGTTGAGCAGGGGGTTGGACTCGATGGCCTTGTAGGCCCCCTTCCAACTCTGCTACTCTATGATTCTATGACACATCTGTCAATGTGAATGCCATAGGGCATTATGTCGCACATTGCTGTAGGGAATGATGGAACATGGGAAGAGTACAACCACCTTACAAACAAGAAATCATTATCAGAAAAAGCAAAGAAATAATTTGTGATCTCATGATTTACAGCACATGAAAAAGACCAAGGGATTACTGAACCTGAACCATCCTGAAGTTGACATTGCAAGTATCACTTTACTGAAAAGTTTATGTTTTGACTTAGTTGTCAATAGTAAAATATGAGAGTTTCTAGAAGACTTATCTTTACTCAGTGTGGAGAATTACAAGAGATTTCTTTATTCAATGTTAACATAAATATTTATTTTCTATACAGTGACTTTACATGATTTTTTTCTCATTCACCACACTGCACCTAAAGGTATGTTGTTTCACACTACAGGATGCGGCACAAAACTCGGGGTTTGCGGCACAAAAGTGGCACCAGTTTGGAGGTTCTATGACAAAGTTCATTTTTTGGTGTGTTAACTACGAACCCCTGCTTGAAGTATCAATACACAGCTGTTGGTAGCGGCATAAAACTCGGGGTTTGCAGCACAAAACGGCACAAAGCTAGCACAAAACTTTGGCATATGTTTGGAAAAGATTCTAGGTTGGGGGGTTCCAAGTTAACAGAGCCCAAAACATGTGATGTGTTGGACTTCCCGTCCTAACAGCTAACATCGTTAACATTGGGTTTTAAGTACCAAGTTCCCTGATTTATTGCTGATTGGACTACTCGGTGGACAGGTACACAGGGCATAACTTTTCTTCTAATAAGCAGCTCCTGCATTCTACAACTACCACCTATTTATAGTTTTTATATGCTCACGCCCTGGAACAGATGATGATGATGATGATCATCATCATCATCACCTCTTTCTGGCTCATGGCGGTTTTTCTTTAGATGGACACGAAGGCCATTGCCAACTCATGCTGTCTTTTACAGATTCAGGTATTTCCTGACAATTGTGCATGTTTTCAGTATGACTGATTTCTGGATCTTGGTGTGGATGTATTTTGGTAGGCCCAGTTTCTGAAAGTTTTCTGTATATTTTTTTCATGTGATGCGAGTGACTGATGTGAGTAATGGAATAACTGCGCCCTTGTATTAATTGTATTTATTACATTTATATACCGCCCCATAGCTGAAGCTCTCTTGGTGGTTTACAAAAAACAAAACAGTGAATGTTTAAAACAAATATAATTTAAAAGCAGAAAATGCATAAAAACAGTCAAAATCCATTGAAAACAACCATTTTAGGGTCAGTTAAAAAACTCTGCATATGCTGTTCAATGAATTATAGAGATGACTTATACCGATGAGGCCTCTGCAGCTGGCTCAGATCAAGCACCACAGATTACAAAGGTGTTCTATTTCTCAGGCTTTTTCTACAATTACAGGGGCCCATTCATGAAAGGCTCCATTCACAAACCCAGTATAAGGGTTAACTCATCTTTTGGCCAAAAGTGGACTCACACGGATGGGTGCAGGCGGGTGGGTGGTGTTGAAACCACGTGCTTCATACAGGCGTCGCTTGCCTGCTCCCCTCCACCCTCCCCGCCGGAGCTGGCCTCTTACCGGCGGGCGACCTCCTCTCCATCCCACGGCGAGGGCTCGCGGCTGGCAAGGGGCAGAAGCACAGGCCCGAGGGGGGCGGCTCCCTCTCTGAAGCACAGGCAGAGAACCACAGGCCGCCCCCCCTCCGGCCTCCAAACGGTCCCTCAGGAGGAGCCTCTGCCCCCTGCGCTCCGACCACAGTCCTCGCGGGTGGGGGGGAAGGCGGAACTTCCGGGCAGGAAGGGAAGGAAAAGGCGGAGCGTCACCCGACCGCGGCCATGTTGGGTGTGAGGGGAAAGGCGGTACTTCCGGGCAGGGAGGGAAGGAAAAGGCGGAGCGTCCACTGAAGGCGGCCATGTTGGGTGTGAGGGCGAAGGCGGTACTTCCGGGCAGGAAGGGAAGGAAAAGGCGGAGCGTCCACTGAAGGCGGCCATGTTGGGTGTGAGGGGAATGGCGGTACTTCCGGGCAGTAAGGGAAGGAAAAGGCGGGACGTCGCCCGACCGCGGCCATGTTAGGTGTGAGGGGAAAGGCGGTACTTCCGGGCAGGGAGGGAAGGAAAAGGCGGAGCGTCCACTGAAGGCGGCCATGTGGGGTGTGAGGGCGAAGGCGGTACTTCCGGGCAGGAAGGGAAGGAAAAGGCGGATCGTCAACTGAAGGTAGCCATGTTGGGTGTGAGGATGGACCCCACAGGCCCCTACGAAAGCCCCTTGGCACTCCTTATTTCCTGGGCTGAGGCAGCAAGACGCCCTGTGTTCTTTCAGGGCAGGGGAGGCGACAGCCCCCCGCCCCCCCCTTCAGGCGGGCAAAGGAAGCTGGCCGTGGTAGAAACAGCTGAGGCCGCGCGGAGGAGCAGCGCCTGACCTCTCCGGCCTGGCTCGGCAGTGTGGGAGCTGCTGCTGCTGCCGCCGCCGCCGCCGCCGCCTCCTCCCTCTGCGCTCTCGCAGGGCGCGCGCGCGTGGGGGTTGCAAGGGGTAGCCAGGGACTTCTGGATGTAAACAGTGGCTGCTGGGCCCCTTCCAACCCAAGGGACAAATGTCCTTTCGGAGAAGGCTAGCCATGGCTACTAGCCCTGCTGGCTATGTGCTACCAGTTGCTGGGGAACATGGGTGGGAAGGTGCTGTTGCACCCTGTCCTGCTTTGTTGGTCCCTGGCTGACAGCTGGGCGGCCGCTGTGTGAACAGTGTTCTGTATGAAAATGCACTTGAACTACTTTTTTAAAGAGTCGTTTGGCGGGGGGGGGGGGGAGAGGAAGAGCAGGAAGAGGACCCACACACGCACACACACACACATGGGTAGGAAGACCCACACGGCAGAGCTCTTGTTCTCTTCTATCCCCAGGCCTGGCTGGAGCACCAGAGGGACCAGTTCCAAATCCATGAGAACAACTTCCTGGCCTTTGATGCCATGTGGCACGCAGCGCAGGGCATGGGCCGGGCGATCCAGGGCAAGACCGACTATGGCCTCATAGTCTATGCTGACAAGGTGTGTCGAGGGGCAAATCATGATGGATGAAGGAGGGACGGGAGCTGCGGGGCAGGGGGTGGGTTTGACCTCTGCGGTAAGAGGTGGGTTGGTGAATGGCTGCTCCCCATGCCGGCACCATTCACACGGCTCCCCTGTAATCCTCAGCAGCGTTTCGCCTGGGCTGACAAGCGAGGCAGCTGGGGATTACGTGGCTGCAAGACAAGAATTATGGAAAAATACACCGTTAGCTAGGCAAAAAGTGGATCCCGATGTTAAGGGATAAGATGTGATCCGTGCAGCTTTAATATTTAAGCCAGCCTTCCCCAAATTGGTGCTCTTCCAAGATTTTGGACCACAATCCCCAGCTTTCCATTGGCCCTGCAGGCTGGAACGGATGGGTGCTGACTGCAGAGGCCACCAGTGAGGGAGGAAGCAGCAGCCAGGCACCTCTCCACCATGCCTGGGTCCAGCTCCAGCTGAGAGCCCCCTCCCTCCTGCTACCAACTGTAACTGCTGAACTTTGCAACTAAGATTGTAGTGCCTGAATTTGCTTTCCTTTCCCCCCTCCTCCTCCTCCTCCTCCCTCCCAATCCCCTTTCCTTTTGTGTCATGTCTTTTAGATTGTAAGCCTGTGGGCAGGGACTGTTGTAAGCCGCCATGAGAGCCTTTTTTGACTGAATGGCGGCATAAAAATCCTTAAATAAATAAATAAATAAATAAACTCCAAAACATCTGGAGGGCACCAGGTTGGGGCAGGCTGATCTAAACCCACGATTATAGACAAATACACCGGTTTCTAGACCACAGCTTCCTATTCCTTGATACTCAAAATTTTCAGCGTAGAATGAGCCAAAAGAGAAATGCCACTTCAAACAAGTAGAAATTTAGATTACAATCTTCTCTTACTCATTTATTACTTGCTTAAGGCAAAAAAGAGTCTAGAAGAGACTGGCAAAAAACCCCTAGTTGCTGTCTAGGAAAAACACAAGCAAAGTTGAGTACCATTCCTACGTACCAGCAAGCCTCAGTGGCTTTCAAAAAGAACACTGATACTGCAATCGCTGAATCAGCCCACTATGACCAGGTTGGCATGATCGCAAGCTGCAGCTCATGCCTCATCATCCGTGTGGGCAGGGCTTGTTTTGTCATCTGAATCCAGGTGGCAAGCTTGTTAGAGAGGGAGATGAAATTCCAGAGACCCAACAACCCATGGGTTATTGTTGTTTTTATGTTTCTGATGATTTTTGAATTTTGTATGCTTTTTTAATGTTTGCTTTTAAACCTTTGTAAACCGCCCAGAGAGCTTCAGCTATGGGGCGGCATATAAATGTAACAAATAAATTATTGGAGGATTTTTTCCCCATCCAACAAGCCAAGACCGCCTGGGCTCCGACCACACGACAAGTGCAGGATGGGGGATTAGGCAACTGGTACCCAGCATGAGCCGCTGCATAAACAAAGCACCCACCATGGCTTGTTGAAGTGATGGTGATCGTGCGAACTGGCCCAATGGCTTGGATCCTAAAGATCACTTATGGAGGTTAACAGTCCTTTGCTCTCCCCCCCCCCCCCCGCAGCCATCTGTGCCCCTAACAAAAAGCTCTCCCCAAAATTGTTGGATATGGTACAGGGGGGCATCACACAAGTATCAGTGATAGGGCTAAGTCCCCTCTGCTTCAGGCAGCCTCCCACATTTTTTTCAGGAGCCCCCACCCTCCAGAAAGGCTTTTCAGGATTACAGGTGGGTGCAGAATAAAACCAATGTATTTTGCCAAGCACTCAGTTGGCCCAGCCAAGCAGGGCTTGGAGAACCTGCAGGGCGAGCGCCTTGCACGGTCTGCAATCCCAAGTGGCATCTGCCAGGTGCTTGTCAGGGCAGTGGGCTGATGATGGCTGTACCCTGAAACCAAGGGTCAGGTTCAAGCCTTTCTGATTTCTTCTGATTTGATGTAATGACGTGGGGCCCCAGCTAGGCCCATGCCTGTGTTGGTGGTGGGTAGAACTTGATGATCCGTGATGTTTGGGACCAAAAACAGGCAAGGCCAGGGTTAGGGGTTAAGATGTATTTTGGGGGGTGGGGGGGAAGATAATTTTTTTTATTTAAAAATATACTACCAAATCATATTACAAAAATTATACAAAAACACGTACAAAGCATATACATTTCACATGCAATAATTTCTAAAAAATTATGCATAAAGCATTTCTTTAACTTTTACGTTATGTATACAAACTACAATGTGTTAAACTGAAAACCAACCTTTATTAACTTTAATTTCCTTTTATTGGCTATTTTCACTTTTATTGAATCATGCGATCCCTGGTGTTGTCCTTTTTTCCAGGGCCAGAATTTTTGCCACTGTGCGCTACTCATTCTTTCTCGTTCTACCATGGCTAAAGTATCTATTTTATTTATAATAAATCCTACTGTGTGTTGTATATTTTGTTCTGACTTTTTTGTTCTTTGTACAGATAAGGCGAGGATAACCATAAGTTTAATTAATCTTATTGTCGTCTATGGTACATTCCTCCATTCTACCCCTTTCTTTTTTGAGCTGAGTTTTATAGGGCCCTTGATTGCATTTGGAGGGGGGAGGCCAGACACCATAGTCTCCCAATGTTGGTCCTTTAGGGAAGGCCATTGTAGCACCACCGATAATTGTTCCCATGTTCTCCTAGCTGACGGACATTGTTTTACAAAATGCTCTACTGTTTCTTTACAGGGACGGTCAGCAAAAGTGACTCGTTTCCTGCATTCAAGCCTTGGACAAAGTTGTTCAATTTCTTTAAACCACGGGTTAGCTGCGTTTACGTTTAAAACCTGATGATACGCTCTCCATCTGCTTTCCCACAAATGGTACGGACCCTTTTATCAATAAAAGTCAGGAGAGGGTATTGTGGCTTTTTTAGATAAAGCGACGAAGACTGTTTTTGTTGTTTTTTCCCTTCTTGCTTATAGAGGTTAGAGGAAGAGTGAGGTTGAATATTTTTTTAGGTTGAATTTTTTTATTAAATTAAAATCTTTCTACATATAATTTTACAACTACATTCAAGATACCATCACAAACATGATACTATCGGGGTAATTGCTTACCCAAAAATATAGCAGAGTGCGAAATAGCAGCAGCGTAGAGTCTGGAAATGGTTTCAGCTTGAATTTAGGAACAAAAGAAGCACTCACGGTCTTTGGTCAGTAAGAAACTTCACTGACACTAAATAAATTACTTACAGAATAAATGGTCATATATACAGTCCTTTCACCAACAGTACAGCATCACAACGTAGCAGTATAACATCAGCAGTCTGATAATGTCAGCAGTAAGTTCCAGCAGTAAGAAGCCATACAACATGGACTTCTTAAATACACTTTTCTCCTTGGCCCAATTAACCAATAGTCTCTTCATCTTGTACATCTCGTACCGCACGTAGGCCAGGGAAGAATCTGCTTCATACTGGACTTCTCCTGGCAGAGACAATCTGGCCAAGGACATCTTTTTAACTCTTTAGAGTCCTTTTCCTTCTGTGGGTAAAAACCTAACCACAACACCCTTTCATTTTTAACTACAGAAAAAATACAATTTACATTTCATTACATTTCACCTGTAAGAAATCAACTTTACATGTTTACAACAATCCCAACATTGTGTACATTTCTCTGTGTGTTACATTTCCCAGAGACTTATTTATATGTAAGTTTTTCTTTTCTTCTTCTTCCAAGCACTGTTGAAAAAACTTTGTGCTTTGGGGCGTTGAACTACTTTGCAATCTTCCAACTTGCAAACTTTCAGCAATTTTAAAACTTTCTGTTTCTGGCTTATTAGGTAACTTCCATTGGAAATTTTTTCTACCTCTACACCAAGGTAACACCTAACTTCCCCCAGAGACTTTAGTTTAAACTTTTCTTGCAGTTGGGCTGAGAATTTTTGAATGTGATCCTGGGAACTCCCTGCCACCAATAAATCATCAACAAATACAAGCACAATCATGTATTCTGCTTCTTGCCCCTTCACATACAGACACGTGTGTTTGAAAACACCCCCTTTCAGTTTTCGCTGCCTGAAAACACTTTTCTTGCTCTTGTTCAGACAATTTCAACGCATCACTGTAACTCTCAGGTTCAGACTTCACACAACACACACTGAATTCATCTGAATACTTTAAAGGTGGAATTCCTTTGTTTTTTCTTTGTGAACGACGAGGTACACTGGCAATTTCTTCCTCCCTTTCATTTCCCTCCTCCCTTCCACTTTTGGGAGTGGAAACACTCTTCTCAGAGATGTGAGGGCTCTGAGAAGTTAACCCCTGAGTTACTGTTTTCTCCTGGTTGTTCACGGTTTCTAACAGAACTTGGGAACCTTGAATCCTGTCCCAACCTGCCTCCTGAAAAGTAGCAGACCTAGAAACAACCACCTTCCCATGACTTAGGGAAAAACGCCAAGATTTGGATTGCATGCCAGAATAACCCACAAAACGTAATTTCACAGACTTGGTTTCACCTTTAGACCTTTTGGATTTTGGGATATGCACGTATGCCCAAGACCCCCATGTTCTCAAGTGAGACAAATCTGGCTTTGAACCAAAAAGTAAACAGTAAGGCGAACTGCCTGTAACCCTGCTCCAGGTTCTATTACACAGATAGTTTGCGGTTAAAAATGCTTCTCCCCACAAATCTTGCTCAGCGTTTGCATCAGCCATGAGAGAATCTTTCTTCATTTGAAGTACTCCAATTCTTCTCTCAACTGACCCATTTTGAAAAGGAGTTTGGGGATCTATTAACCTGTGTGTGATTCCTGTTTTCCTAAACCACTCACAGAACCTTCCAGAAACAAACTCACCCCCACGGTCCGACTGCACAGAAATAATGGGCTTGTTAAAGAACTTTTCCGCCCAAGTTTTCCAATCCCTAAAAGTTTCAAAAGCTTCTGATTTTCGCTTCAGTAAATAACACCAACTAAAGCGTGTGTAATCATCCAGAATTACAAGCACGTAACTGGATCCCCCTTGTGTAGGCGTGAATGGCCCTACCAAGTCAATAAACACCAATTCAAAAGGCTTTTGTGACACCCTGTCACTTTTCCTGCAGATGTTCTGCACCCGGGATTTGGTCTGATGACAGATTGAACAATCCAAGAAATTTTTACAGTTTCGCAAGCTTAACCCTGTACACACTTGAGGCATGTGACTTAACACTTTAAAACTTGCATGACCTAAACGCCTGTGCAACTCATGAACACAATTTTTATGGTCTGGCACGTTACCAGTTTGTGCCACCCTTTCTTTACCTGCACCCATGTAAAACAGTCCATTTTTAACATGTCCCAGTGCCACATTTTGTCCATCCTTAATCACTTGGCACTCATCCTTCTGAAACGTAACAACGTATCCTTCAGACGTTAGAGCACTAACAGAAAGGAGACAAAAATCTAAATCTGGAACATACAGAACCTGTTCACACTCCTTTTGCAGACATGGAACGTAGCAACAGCCAATTCCTTCCACCCTCGACGTTCGTCCATCTGCAAGCGTGATTGACTTCACCTTGCTTGGTTCCAACTTCCGAAACGCCTCTGGATTATTAGAAATTGTTCTGGACGACGCAGAATCAATCAGCCAAACCTCTTGGGCCTCGTTACACCTCACTGTGGCTGAAACAAATGCATTCGAGCATTCCTTCTCCTCTCCAGCCTGTGTAACTCCCTTCTTCCTTTTTTTACAGAAGCGTTTGATATGACCCGGCTGTTTGCAAAAATAACACTTTCTTACTGCAACTGCGGTTCTCTCCACACTGTTGTCTTGGAAACACTTATCTTTCTGCATTCTTTCTCCGCTGCCAAGGGCTGACTGCTTAACCCTTTCCTGGCAGTTTTCCTCCTTCCTGGAAAGACGCCGTTTCTCTTCTTGGAGCAAACGACCCGTCAAATAATGAAGAGTGAGTTCATCAGTCTTCATACTTTCCAGACTGGTTGTCAGAACGTCCCAGCTTTGAGGCAACGACCCCAAAATCAGGTAGCACTTATGCTCTTCCGTAAAAACGATTCCGACCTCCTGCAACTGGACAAATAGAGATCTCACCTGTTGGAGATGATTTGCCAAACTTCCAGCCTCCTCCAACTTTAACCGATACAGCTCTCTGGTGAGGCTCAGCCGTGTGCTTGCCGACGCACGCACATAAATCTGTCTCAGCGCATTCCAGCTGTCTCTTGCCGTCTCATCTCTGTTGATATGGACAATTTGCGAGTCCTCCATACTCAAGACAATGTTTGCTTTGGCCCTTTCATTCTGCTCTTCCCACACTTGTGCTTCTTGAGCAGTCTGACCAACCGGCCTCGGGACACTCACGACGTTCCAACATCTGTCCCGCTTCAAAAACATTTCCATCTTGAATGACCACGTTAAGTAATTTCTCTCATTCAGCCGTTCCACCGGAATACTGGATGCCATCTGAACCTGGGCCATCCTCACCGGCTGGGCTGGAGCGCGACTCACACTGGATACAGACCCGTCTGAGCTCGATGAACTGCCTGAGCTCGACTCCGTCTTTCCCTCCAGCGTTCCTTTGCTCTCAAGCTTTCCAGCAACCAAAAATTATGCCTTCCAGACTTTCTCTGGGCGCATAACCTATCGGGGTAATTGCTTACCCAAAAATATAGCAGAGTGCGAAATAGCAGCAGCGTAGAGTCTGGAAATGGTTTCAGCTTGAATTTAGGAACAAAAGAAGCACTCACGGTCTTTGGTCAGTAAGAAACTTTACTGACACTAAATAAATTACTTACAGAATAAATGGTCATATATACAGTCCTTTCACCAACAGTACAGCATCACAACGTAGCAGTATAACATCAGCAGTCTGATAATGTCAGCAGTAAGTTCCAGCAGTAAGAAGCCATACAACATGGACTTCTTAAATACACTTTTCTCCTTGGCCCAATTAACCAATAGTCTCTTCATCTTGTACATCTCGTACCGCACGTAGGCCAGGGAAGAATCTGCTTCATACTGGACTTCTCCTGGCAGAGACAATCTGGCCAAGGACATCTTTTTAACTCTTTAGAGTCCTTTTCCTTCTGTGGGTAAAAACCTAACCACAACAGATACTCTCTCTTGACTTTTGGTTTTACTCATACACTTGCTCAATCCCTAAAGTTACCACTAATATATCATTCAAGTTATATTCACTAATGACATTTCTGTATAACCTTAAGTAATCAGTGCATCGGCATTGGATAAACAAGGCCAAAGTTTCCTCCATTGAACTGGGGAAATCCTTCCTTTCTCTTCTCTACTAATGTTTTTAATTTTTGTCTGAACAAAAGTTACAGCACTTACTTCATTCACCAAATACTTTTCCTTAATCTCCCTTTGTCTTTGGTAAACTAATGCCGTAATTATAAACAGGTTAATCAACCTTATTATTATTATTATTTATTTATATTGCACCATCAATGTACATGGTGCTGTACAGAGTAAAACAGTAAATAGAAAGACTCTGCCGCATAGGCTTACAATCTAATAAAATCATAGTAAAACAATAAGGAGGGGAAGAGAATGCAAACAGGCACAGGGTAGGGTAAGCAGGCACAGGGTAGGGTAAAACTAACAGTATAAAGTCTGCACAACATCAAGTTTTAAAAGCTTTAGGAAAAAGAAAAGTTTTTAGTTGAGCTTTAAAAGCTGTGATTGAACTTGTAGTTCTCAAATGTTCTGGAAGAGCGTTCCAGGCGTAAGGGGCAGCAGAAGAAAATGGACGGAGCCGAGCAAGGGAAGTAGAGGCCCTTGGGCAGGCGAGAAAAATGGCATCAGAGGAGCGAAGAGCACGAGCGGGGCAATAGTGTGAGATGAGAGAGGAGAGATAGGAAGGAGCTAGACCCTGAAAAGCTTTGAAGGTTAACAGGAGAAGTTTATATTGGATTCTGAAGTGAATTGGAAGCCAATGAAGAGATTTCAGAAGCGGAGTATTGTAGTCCACGGTACTGTAAAAAAGGATCGCACCACCTTTTTATCCTCTTCCCATCTTCTTTTCCGAGGTACTTGTTTCCTGGGTCCATTCAAAGGAGGCGTGGGCTCATTGCCTGATGTGATCATTTCCCAATCTTGAGAAGCAAGATCAGCCCAGTCCAGGGCTGTGGATATCGCTTTCCATGTCACAAGTGATGCAGGGCAGTCTTTGACAAAGTGTTGCACTGTCCCTTTTACAATAGCTGTTCCTTGACATTGTAGCCTTGGGCAGGTTTGTGCCGACTCAGCCAGCCACGGTCTCGTCCCTTGTAGATTATACACTTGATGGTATAATCTCTAACTCAAATCCCATAACTTAAACGGTACCCTCTTATCCTTAAAATAGTCAATAGGATACATCGGTTACACATAATTATAGCTAATTATACATTACAATTACAGATGTCCATACAGGCAATAATCCCTAAGCATATCCAGTTTAAGTTGAACCAGTCTTCTGGCCAAAAGTAGACTCACATAGATGGGTGCGGACAGGTGGCGTAGAAATGACATTCTGTATCATGTGGAAACGCAGCCCTGGGTTTCATCACCTTATGGGTTAACCAGGGCCAGGAGAAGGATGGGGGGCGTACCACCCCATGGACTCTTGGACCTCTGATGCTGTCCTTCTGGGAAGGCTGCCTTGAAGTTGCGTATTGCAACGGTTCCACTCCCGCCTAGAATGCCTCTTAGACAAAGCGGGCGTAGGGGAGAATGGAGCTCTCCTAGGGCAGCATTTCACCCCATGCTTTTCGACAGCTACATGAAACCGCCGGGAGAGGTACTCCAGGGGAGCGGGCTGAGGCAGCAACCAGGACACCTTGCTTCGCCGCTCCTTCTCAGCTCAGAGAGCTGAGGCCGTGGAAGCTCTGAACCAGCGCCTGGGCAGGAGAGTGGGCTGGATGAGGGCCCATGAACCGAGAGTCAATCCAGACGCGACGTAAGAGCTATTTGTGGGCGGTTCATCGATCCGGTTAAGTGACAGTCACCTTGTTCTGGAAGGGGTTTTTCAGGCCTTCTAAAGGGTGAGGTCTGCCTTGTGGAGATAATGGGGGATCCGTCCTCGCCTGCAGAGGCACAGGCTCCCTCGGGGGCTGAGAGCACCACCTGTTCAAGGAATCCTTTTTACTTCTGATTAGTAGTTATTTTAGTTATTATTGGACTCTTAGTGATTTTCTCTCCTGTTGCTTTTAGTTTACTGAATTTATTTCCATTGACTTGGCCGGTTTTATTCTGTATTAGCTGTATTCTCTTTTAATTTCTTATTCTTTTAAATATTTTGTACAACAACTTTGGGCTTGGGGGGAGTTAAAGTGCAGTAAATAAAAAGAAAAAATAGAACTAAATTAAAATAAGCTACAACTAAAATACAAAGGGAAATAAAAAAAAAACTGTGACCCCTGCTGAAACCCACATGATGAAAAGCCACTCTGAGCCACTGAGGGAGCCTGTGCCTCTACGGACAACGGCGGAACCGTGACCATCCCTACCACAGACGTCACCCTTTAGGAAGTGTGTAAATCCTCCCTTTCCAGAATAGGGTGAATGTCACTAAGCCGGAACGATGACCCACCTGCAAACAGTACGTCTGTTCTGTCTGGATAGAATCTGAGTTTCTTGGCCCTCATCCAGTCCATTCTCCTGCCCCTGAGCTGGTTCAGAGCTTCCACTGCCTCAACCCTATGAGCTGAGAAGAAGAGGCACTGGTGAGGCCTCAGGCCGCGGACCCGGTTAAAGTCTCCTGGCGGTTTGATGTAGATGTTGGGAAGAATGGCGGTCAAAAAGATCCTTGAGGCCCCCTGTAGCAAGACTGGCGTAGGACAGAGCCATCATCTCCTAACACCGCCACCTTCAGTATTCTAGGCAAGAGCAGAAGCCTCGCAACACACGACTTCCCACCCCCACTCAAGACAGCCGTCCCAGGTGGAGAGCATAAGAGGACCAAGAAAGTCCACGGGTTGCAGGTCCCCTATCCTGCCGGCAAAGAGACAGGGACAGCAGCAGGGTTGCACCCCCCTCCCCCTCCCTCTCTTGGCACAGGTCGACCCAAGAATGACCCCCCTTCTCTAAAACAGGAACAGATGACTCATGACTGTGACCCCCTTGGAGCTGCCTCCCATAAAGCTTCAAAGATTATTAAGGTATTTCTAATTCTCAGTTGTTCTCTGCAGTCATAGATTTTATTCATTTATTTATTAAAGTTTTATACCGCCCAATAGCCGAAGTTCTCAGGGCAGTTCAGATGTGCATGCAGGCAATAATCCATTCGCATGTGCAGTTCAAGGTGAACCAATCTTCTGGCCAAAAGTAGACTCACACGGATGGGTGCGGACGGGTGGCGTTGAAATGACGTTCCTTGTCATGATCCAGAACACGAAGGCCAGGACCGTCCTCAGCAACACGTAGGGGCGCGAGCAGTCTTGTTCCTCCTGGAACTTCTCTGTGGGGGGAAAAAAGGCAGGAACTTATTTAATGGTCCATCACAGTGAAACACGCAAGAATATCTTTTTGTCTGTTACATATCCAAACAAAACACCTGATAAACGGTAGTTGCCTCCCTAAACATATCTCCCCGTGGCTGCCTGAACCGGCTTCTCAGAAATAAAATTCTGCCCACCTCACGGCATGCCTTTAAAGTTAGAAGAGCTAGTGGCAGCGTGGCAACAATCCCAGTCACCGCTGGCAAAGGGGAAGAGAGCCGAAGTGGGGCAAGAACAGAACCCAAGGAGTGAGGAAGTGCAGGAGAAGCCAGAGCAACTTTAAGGACGTGCCGTTGACATGGCGGGCTACCGAAAGAGAGGCTGTGCGAATTCACAGGCGTACCATGTGCGAATTCAAGAGTGTATGTAACCTACCCTCCTTAACTTTTTTGCGTAGCCCTCTGCTGCCTAAAAATCCTTCCACCCACGCTTAGCTTGACCTTGTATGGCACCACACACCAGAAAAAGTAACTTAGCTGTTTTACTCGATCTGACGACCTGTCCGCCTCCTGCTGTGTCAGCTGGAAAGGGAAACCGTCGTCTTACTGCTGGTGAAAGGGTGCCGTCCGTGAGAAAGCCGAGTTGTTGCAGCTTCTCGTAGATCTGGGTTAGAGAACATCAGGCCTGCAGGATCCGCTTTCCTTCTGAGAAGAACCCTGCGAACCACCACCCAGGACGAGTTGCAAAATAGGAGTGCAGGAAACTAAGAATATGAGGCCCCTGCAGCTGGCTCGGACCAAGCATCAGAGGTTATGAAGGCGTTTCTATTTCTCGGGCTTTTTCTACAATCGCATGCGTGCAATAATCCGTTCACAAATTCAGTACAATGTTTAACAAACCGATTGGCCGAAAGTAGACTTCCACGGATGGGTGGTGTGGAGACGGCATTCCTCATCAGGATCCAGAACATTGACGCCAGGACAATCCTCAGCGACGCAGAGAGACCTGGGCCAGCCATGATCCTTCTGGATTTCGCCTTCCAACAAAACGAGGGGAAGGTTTTGAACGGCACTGCAAGACACACAAGGATACTGTTTCCATGCTCAAACGAATGCACGCCACACAGTATTTGTCTTCTGAAACCATCTACTCCACTGGCTTCTCTGAGATGGAACCCTCCGTCCCCCGCGGCACGCCCTCAAAGTTAGCGGAGCTTGTGGTAGCGTGGCAGCAGTCCCAGTCACCGGTGGCGATGGGGAAGAAACCCCCACGGGTGCAAGGACAGAACCCAAGGAGTGTGGAGGTGCAGGAGAAGCTAGAGCAACTCTGAGGGCGTGTCCTTGACACGGCAGGCCACCGAAAGGGACCTGAGCGAATTCACGAGGGGCATGATACTTTTTGGTATCTACACTCGTCACCTTTCATGCATGGCCCTCGGTAATCCAAAAGCCCCCCCCTCCCCGCACACACGGAGCCAGATGTTCTAGAGCACCTCCCCCAGAAGTCATGACTTAGCTTTTGTAGTCCATCTGAGGAGCTGCCGGCCTCCTGCAGCCTGGGCCGGAAAGGGAGACCACGGATTTATCTCTGGTGGAGCAGTGCCATCCAGGAGGAAGCGGAGCTGTTGTAACATCTCGCATATGTCAGGTCGGCGGACTTCGGGCTTGTAGAATCGGCTTTCTTTCCTGGAAGAAACCTGGGACCCAACACTCAGAGCCAGGTGCAAACTAGACATACCCTAAGAAAATGGGAGCAGGGCGTCCCCGAGCAGCTCCTCAGGCCCGGACCCAGTGGAGATCCCTATCACAACCGAGCCCGTCAGCTTCATTGGCCAACGGCTGGCAGAGTGCGATGGCATTGGCCGGGCCTACTTACTGATCTAGCTGCCCCGTTGAGACCAGATGAACTTCTGTATCATGTGGAAACGCAGCCCTGGGCTTTGTCACCCGATAGGTCAACCAGGGCCAGCAGAAGGATGGGGGCGTGGCGTGCCACCCCGTGGACTTCCTTGGACCTCTGACGCTGTCCTTCTGGGAAGGCTGCCTTGAAGTTGCGTATTACAACGGTTCCACTCCCGCCTAGAATGCCTCTTAGACAAAGTGGGCGTAGGGGAGAATGGATCTCTCCTAGGGCACCATTTCACCCCATGCTTTTCGACAGCTACATGAAACCGCCAGGAGAGGTTCTCCAGGGGAGCGGGCTGAGGCAGCAACCAGGACACCTCGCTTCGCCTCTCCTTCTCAGCTCAGAGAGCTGAGGCCGTGGAAGCTCTGAACCAGCGCCTGGGCAGGAGAGTGGGCTGGATGAGGGCCCGTGAACCGAGACTCAAGCCAGATGTAAGTGCTATTTGTGGGCGGTTCATCGATCCGGTTAAGTGACAGTCGCCCTGCTCTGGAAGGGGGGTTACAGGCCTTCTAAAGAGTGAGGTAAGCCGTGCGGAGATGATGGCGGATCCGTCCTCGCCTGCAGAGGCACAGGCTCCCTCGGGGGCTCAGAGCACCACCTGTTCAAGGAATCCTTTTTTACTTCTGATTAGTAGTTATTTTAATTATTATTAGACACTTAGTGATTTTCTCTCCTGTTGCTTTGAGTTTAGTGAATTTATTTCCATTGTCTTGGCCAGTTTTATTCTGTATTAGCTGTATTCTCTTTTAATTTCTTATTCTTTTAAATATTTTTGTACACCAACTTTGGGCTTGGGGGGACTTAAAGTGCAGTTAAAAAAAAATTAGAACTAAATTAAAATAAGCTACAACTGAAATACAAAGGGAAATAAAAAAAAAACTGTGACCCCCATTGAAAGCTGCTCTGAGCCACTGTGGGAGCCTGTGCTTCTACGGACAACGGTGGAACCGTGACCATCCCCACCACAGAAGTCACCCTTTAGGAAGTGTGTAACTCCTCCCTTTCCAGAATAGGGTGAATGTCACTAAGCCGGAACGATGACCCACCTGCAAACAGTACGTCTGTTCTGTCTGGATTGAATCTGAGTTTCTTGGCCCTCATCCAGTCCATTCTCCTGCCCGTGAGCCTTTTCAGAGCTTCCACTGCCTCAACCCTATGAGCTGAGAAGGAGAAGCACTGGTGAGGCCTCAGGCCGTGGCCCCGGTTAACGTCTCCTGGCGGTTTGATGTAGATGTTGAGAAGAATGGGAGTCAAATACAATGCTGCAGCACCCTGTAGCAAGTCTTCCGTAGGACAGAGCCATTATCCCCTAACACCTCGGTATTCTAGACAAGAGCAGAAGCCTCGCAACACACGACTTCCCACCCCCACTCAAGACAGCCTTCCCAGATGGAGAGCATAAGAGGACCAAGAGAGTCCACGGGGTTGCAGGTCCCCTATCCTTCTGCCGGCAAAGGGACGGGGACACCGGCAGAGTTGCACGCCCCCCCCATCCCTCTCTTGGCACAGGTCGACCCAAGAGTGACCCCCCCTTCTCTAAAACAGGAACAGATGACTCATGCCTATGACCCCCGTGGAGCTGGATCAATTATTAAGGCATTTCTACTTCTCAGTTGTTTTCTGCAATTACAGGTGTCCGTACAGGCAATAATCCTGTCGCACATCCAGTTTAAGTTGAACCAATCTTCTGGCCAAACGTAGACTCTCACAGACGGGTGGCTTTGAAATGACGTTCCTCATCTTGATGTATAACACGAAGGCCAGGACAATCCTCAGCAACACGTAGGGGCGCGAGCAGTCTTGTTCCTCCTAGAACTTACACATGGGGAGGGGGGGGGGGAAGGCAGGAATTATTTAACAATCCATCACAGTGAAACACGCAAGAATACCTTTTTGTCCATTACATAGCCAAATAAACACCTGACAAACAGTAGTTGCCTCCCTAAAGATATCCCCCCGTGGCTGTCTGAACCGGCTTCTCAGAAATAAAATTCTGCCCACCTCACGGCATGCCTTTAAAGTTAGCTGAGCTAGTGGCAGCGTGGCAACAATCCCAGTCACCGCTGGCAAAGGGGAAGAGAGCCGAAGTGGGGCAAGAACAGAACCCAAGGAGTGAGGAAGTGCAGGAGAAGCCAGAGCAACTTTAAGGGCGTGCCGTTGACACGGTAGGCTACCGAAAGAGAGGCTGTGCGAATTCACAGGCGTACCATGTGCGAATTCAAGAGTGTATGTAACCTACCCTCCTTAACTTTTTTGCGTAGCCCTCTGCTGCCTAAAAATCCTTCCACTCACGCTTAGCTTGACCTTGTATGGCACCACACACCAGAAAAAGAAACTTAGCTGTTTTACTCGATCTGACGACCTGTCCGCCTCCTGCTGTGTCAGCTGGAAAGGGAAACCGTCGTCTTACTGCTGGTGAAAGGGTGCCGTCCGTGAGAAAGCCGAGTTGTTGCAGCTTCTCATAGATCTGGGTTAGAGAACATCAGGCCTGCAGGATCCGCTCTCCTTCTGAGAAAAACCCTGCGAACCACCACCCAGGACGAGTTGCAAAATAGGAGTGCAGGAAACTAAGAATATGAGGCCTCTGCAGCTGGCTCGGACCAAGCATCAGAGGTTATGAAGGCGTTTCTATTTCTCGGGCTTTTTCTACAATCGCATGCGCGCAATAGTCCGTTCACAAATTCAGTACAATGTTTAACAAACCGATTGGCCGAAAGTAGACTTCCATGGATGGGTGGTGTGCAGACGGCATTCCTCGTCAAGATCTGGAACATTGACGCCAGGACAATCCTCAGCGACGCAGAGAGACCTGGGCCAGCCATGATCCTTCTGGACTTCGCCTCCCAACAAAACGAGGGGAAGGTTTTGAACGGCACTGCAAGACACACAAGGATACTGTTTCCATGCTCAAACGAATGCAGGCCACACAGTATTTGTCTTCTGAAACCATCCACTCCACTGGCTTCTCTGAGATGGAACCCTCCGTCCCCCGCGGCACGCCCTCAAAGTTAGCGGAGCTTGTGGAAGCGTGGCGGCAATCCCAGTCACCGGGGGCGAAGGGGAAGAAGCCCCCACGGGTGCAAGGACAGAACCCAAGGAGTGTGGAGGTGCAGGAGAAGCTAGAGCAACTTTGAGGGCGTGTCCTTGACACGGCAGGCCACTGAAAGGGACCTGAGCGAATTCACGAGGGGCATGATACTTTTTGGTATCTACACTCGTCACCTTTCATGCGTGGCCCTCGGTAATCCAAAAGCCCCCCCCCCCCCGCACACACGGAGCCAGATGTTCTAGAGCACCTCCCCCAGAAGTCATGACTTAGCTTTTGTAGTCCATCTGAGGAGCTGCCGGCCTCCTGCAGCCTGGGCCGGAAAGGGAGACCACGGATTTATCTCTGGTGGAGCAGTGCCATCCAGGAGGAAGCGGAGCTGTTGTAACATCTCGCATATGTCAGGTCGGCGGACTTCGGGCTTGTAGAATCGGCTTTCTTTCCTGGAAGAAACCTGGGACCCAACACTCAGAGCCAGGTGCAAACTAGACATACCCTAAGAAAATGGGAGCAGGGCGTCCCCGAGCAGCTCCTCAGGCCCGGACCCAGTGGAGATCCCTATCACAACCGAGCCCGTCAGCTTCATTGGCCAACGGCTGGCAGAGTGCGATGGCATTGGCCGGGCCTACTTACTGATCTAGCTGCCCCGTTGAGACCAGATGAACTTCTGTATCATGTGGAAACGCAGCCCTGGGCTTTGTCACCCGATAGGTCAACCAGGGCCAGCAGAAGGATGGGGGCGTGGCGTGCCACCCCGTGGACTCCCTTGGACCTCTGACGCTGTCCTTCTGGGAAGGCTGCCTTGAAGTTGCGTATTACAACGGTTCCACTCCCGCCTAGAATGCCTCTTAGACAAAGTGGGCGTAGGGGAGAATGGATCTCTCCTAGGGCACCATTTCACCCCATGCTTTTCGACAGCTACATGAAACCGCCAGGAGAGGTTCTCCAGGGGAGCGGGCTGAGGCAGCAACCAGGACACCTCGCTTCGCCTCTCCTTCTCAGCTCAGAGAGCTGAGGCCGTGGAAGCTCTGAACCAGCGCCTGGGCAGGAGAGTGGGCTGGATGAGGGCCCGTGAACCGAGACTCAAGCCAGATGTAAGTGCTATTTGTGGGCGGTTCATCGATCCGGTTAAGTGACAGTCGCCCTGCTCTGGAAGGGGGGTTACAGGCCTTCTAAAGAGTGAGGTAAGCCGTGCGGAGATGATGGCGGATCCGTCCTCGCCTGCAGAGGCACAGGCTCCCTCGGGGGCTCAGAGCACCACCTGTTCAAGGAATCCTTTTTTACTTCTGATTAGTAGTTATTTTAATTATTATTAGACACTTAGTGATTTTCTCTCCTGTTGCTTTGAGTTTAGTGAATTTATTTCCATTGTCTTGGCCAGTTTTATTCTGTATTAGCTGTATTCTCTTTTAATTTCTTATTCTTTTAAATATTTTTGTACACCAACTTTGGGCTTGGGGGGACTTAAAGTGCAGTTAAAAAAAATTAGAACTAAATTAAAATAAGCTACAACTGAAATACAAAGGGAAATAAAAAAAACTGTGACCCCCATTGAAAGCTGCTCTGAGCCACTGTGGGAGCCTGTGCTTCTACGGACAACGGTGGAACCGTGACCATCCCCACCACAGACGTCACCCTTTAGGAAGTGTGTAACTCCTCCCTTTCCAGAATAGGGTGAATGTCACTAAGCCGGAACGATGACCCACCTGCAAACAGTACGTCTGTTCTGTCTGGATAGAATCTGAGTTTCTTGGCCCTCATCCAGTCCATTCTCCTGCCCCTGAGCTGGTTCAGAGCTTCCACTGCCTCAACCCTATGAGCTGAGAAGAAGAGGCACTGGTGAGGCCTCAGGCCGCGGCCCCGGTTAACGTCTCCTGGCGGTTTGATGTAGATGTTGAGCAAAATGGGAGTCAAATACAATGCTGCAACACCCTGTAGCAAGACTGGCGTAGGACAGAGCCATCATCTCCTAACACTGCCACCTTCAGTATTCTAGGCAAGAGCAGAAGCCTCGCAACACACGACTTCCCACCCCCACTCAAGACAGCCGTCCCAGGTGGAGAGCATAAGAGGACCAAGAGAGTCCACGGGTTGCAGGTCCCCTATCCTTCTGCCGGCAAAGAGACGGGGACAGCAGCAGGGTGTCCCCCCCTCCCCATCCCTCTCTTGGCACAGGTCGACCCAAGAGTGACCCCCCTTCTCTAAAACAGGAACAGATGACTCATGACTGTGACCCCCTTGGAGCTGCCTCCCATAAAGCTTCAAAGATTATTAAGGTATTTCTAATTCTCAGTTGTTCTCTGCAGTTATAGATTTTATTCATTTATTTATTACGTTTTTATACCGCGCAATAGCCGAAGTTCTCAGGGCAGTTCAGATGTGCATGCAGGCAATAATCCATTCGCATGTGCAGTTCAAGGTGAACCAATCTTCTGGCCAAAAGTAGACTCACACGGATGGGTGCGGACGGGTGGCGTTGAAATGACATTCCTTGTCATGATCCAGAACACGAAGGCCAGGACCGTCCTCAGCAACACGTAGGGGCGCGAGCAGTCTTGTTCCTCCTGGAACTTCTCTGTGGGGGGAAAAAAGGCAGGAACTTATTTAATGGTCCATCACAGTGAAACACGCAAGAATATCTTTTTGTCTGTTACATATCCAAACAAAACACCTGATAAACGGTAGTTGCCTCCCTAAACATATCTCCCCGTGGCTGCCTGAACCGGCTTCTCAGAAATAAAATTCTGCCCACCTCACGGCATGCCTTTAAAGTTAGCTGAGCTAGTGGCAGCGTGGCAACAATCCCAGTCACCGCTGGCAAAGGGGAAGAGAGCCGAAGTGGGGCAAGAACAGAACCCAAGGAGTGAGGAAGTGCAGGAGAAGCCAGAGCAACTTTAAGGGCGTGCCGTTGACACGGTAGGCTACCAAAAGAGAGGCTGTGCGAATTCACAGGCGTACCATGTGCGAATTCAAGAGCGTATGTAACCTAAGCTCTTAACTTTCCTGCCCCCTCGGCTGCCTAAAAATCCCTCCACCCACGCTTAGCTTGACCTTGTATGGCACCATACACCAGAAAAAGTAACTTAGCTGTTTTACTCGATCTGACGACCTGTCCGCCTCCTGCTGTGTCAGCTGGAAAGGGAAACCGTCGTCTTACTGCTGGTGAAAGGGTGCCGTCCGTGAGAAAGCCGAGTTGTTGCAGCTTCTCGTAGATCTGGGTTAGAGAACATCAGGCCTGCAGGATCCGCTTTCCTTTTGAGAAAAACCCTGCGAACCACCACCCAGGACGAGTTGCAAAATAGGAGTGCAGGAAACTAAGAATATGAGGCCTCTGCAGCTGGCTCGGACCAAGCATCAGAGGTTATGAAGGCGTTTCTATTTCTCGGGCTTTTTCTACAATCGCATGCGTGCAATAGTCCGTTCACAAATTCAGTACAATGTTTAACAAACCGATTGGCCGAAAGTAGACTTCCACGGATGGGTGGTGTGCAGACGGCATTCCTCATCAAGATCTGGAACATTGACGCCAGGACAATCCTCAGCGACGCAGAGAGACCTGGGCCAGCCATGATCCTTCTGGACTTCGCCTTCCAACAAAACGAGGGGAAGGTTTTGAACGGCACTGCAAGACACACAAGGATACTATTTCCATGCTCAAACGAATGCACGCCACACAGTATTTGTCTTCTGAAACCATCCACTCCACTGGCTTCTCTAAGATGGAACCCTCCGTCCCCCGCGGCACGCCCTCAAAGTTAGCGGAGCTTGTGGAAGCGTGGCAGCAATCCCAATCACCGGGGGCGAAGGGGAAGAACCCAAGGAGTGGGAACCCAAGGAAAAGCTAGAGCAACTTTGAGGGCGTGTCCTTGACACGGCAGGCTACCGAAAGGAACCTGAGCGAATTCACAAGGAGCATGATACTTTTTGGTATCTACACTCGTCACCTTTCATGCGTGGCCCTCGGTAGTCCAAAAGCCCCCCCCCCCGCACACACGGAGCCAGATGTTCTAGAGCACCTCCCCCAGAAGTCATGACTTAGCTTTTGTAGTCCATCTGAGGAGCTGCCAGCCTCCTGCAGCCTGGGCCGGAAAGGGAGACCACGGATTTATCTCTGGTGGAGCAGTGCCATCCAGGAGGAAGCAGAGCTGTTGTAACATCTCGCATGTGTCGGGTCGGCGGACTTTGGGCTTGCAGAATCGGCTTTCTTTCCTGGAAGAAACCTGGGACCCAACACTCGAAGCCAGGTGCAAACTAGACATACCCTAAGAAAATGGGAGCTGGGCGTCCCCGAGCACCTCCCATCCCTCTCTTGGCACAGGTCGACCCAAGAGCGACCCCCCTTCTCTAAAGCAGGAGCAGATGACTCATGCCTGTGACCCCCTTGGAGCTGCCTCCCATAAAGCTTCAAAGATTATTAAGGCATTTCTACTTCTCAGTTGTTCTCTGCAGTTACAGATTTTATTTATTTATTTATTAAATTGTTATACCACCCAATAGCCGAGTCTGTCTGGGCGGTCCAGATGTGCATGCAGGCAATAATCCATTCACACATGCAGTTCAAGGTGAACCAATCTTCTGGCAAAAGTGACTCACACGGATGGTTGCGGACGGGTGGCGTTGAAATGACGTTCCTCATCATTATCTAGAACAGAAAGACCAGGACCATCCTCAGCAACACATAGGGATGCGAGCCAGTCATGTTCCTCCTAGAATTTCTCTGTTGGGGGGGGGGGGGGGGAGAAGGCAGGAACTTATTTAACAATCCATCACAGCGAGACACGCAAGAATACCCTTTTGTCAGTTTCATATCCAAACGAAACACCTGACAAACAGTAGCTGCCTCCCTAAAGATATCCCCAACCCCCCTCCACGTCCCTGTCTGAACCGGCTCCTCAGAGACAAAATTCTCCGCGCCTCACGGCATGCCTTTAAAGTTAGCGGAGCTAGTGGCAGCAATCCCAGTCACCGCTGGCAAAGGGAAGAGAGCCCAAGGGGTGCAAGAACCGGACCCAAGTGTGCGGACACCCGAGTGTTAATGTGTGTCTGCTTGTCCGGGGAAATGGACACTCTAGATTTTACATCGGGGGAATTAATCCTGGGTAGGAATGTCTATGATAAATACCTTTCAGTGTATTATCCTGAAATAAGGTAACTGCAATCAGGGTTGCTTACTCTCAAGCAATCTTACAGCATGAGCAACCCTGTAACAAAAATGCTGTCAAAGCGAGAAGGAACAGCCCATGCATTTCACTCTACCAATGCCCAGAAAAGCACAACACTGACACCACCCACACAACCATCCTGCTAAGGGGGCTACGAAGCTACTCACTGTTGTTTGCATGCATGACAGGCGCGGAGGCAGCCCGGCTCTGCTTTCGCATTCTACTTCACAAAAACACCCAACAAAACTATCGCTGCAGGCGAATCTGCTCTTTATAGGTTCCTTGGGTTGGCCTCGCCCTCCCATCTCCACCTGTTACTCCTCCCCCAATCATTCAATGAAACTTAAGCCACGCCTCCAATTCCCAGCTGAAAATGAAGGGCAGCTAATGCCAACCCTTCCATCTCCAGCCGTGAATTGGAGGCGTGGCCAAAGTTTCATTGAATAATTAGGGAGCGGCAATAACAGGTGGTGATGAGAGGGTGTGTCCGCCCCAAATCACAGGGCAGCGGAGAGATATAAAGGCAGGCTGCGGTCAGCTCCCCTTTGCAAACGGAGGGCTGTGTGTAGGGACTTGGGTCCCGCTCTGTGTGTGTAGGGCCCTGTGATTTGCTGGCTCAGGGCTTTAAAAAGGGAATTGGGCCTGGCAGGTGGTTGCTGGCCCCAGAAGATGCTGAAGGTGAGCTGCCTCCGGAGGTGAGTCACGAGGGCTGTAGCAGCTCGCTGTCTTTCAGAGCTTGTAATGGGGCTTAGTTGGAACACTCTCCTCCCCTCCGGAGGTCTCGTTCTGCTGTTTTTTATTTCCTCTTCAAAGTGACCCCCTTAGTAGCCTCTTCCCTATCATGTGGTTGGGGGGAGCCCAAAAGCAACAGTACTGGAGGGGGGATGGGGAGGCTGGGGCTTCTCTCTGGGCGGGGGCTGCTGCTGCTGTGGCGTTCTCCCTGAAGCTGCTTCCAAGGGAAAGGCGGGTGCTGTGCATTTGCCAACCTGCTCTTTTTCAGTGTTTCTTTCTGCCTTCTCTTAAGTTTAGGGTGGCGGGTGTCACTTTTTATTCGCCTTCAGCTCTGTGCTTTTGGGTACAGTGGCAGGCTGGGATATAAAGGAGGCTTGTAGGCGGAGAATGTTTCGGAGGCGCCAAGAAGCCTCTGCCCTGCCCTAAGCGGCAGCGGAGCCTTCCTGGGGCAGCTTTGCTGCTTTGTGCCTTCAGCGCTGCCCAGCGAGGGCTCCCTCTCTGGCTTCATCTTCAGCTGGTGTCACTCCTGCTCCCTTTCCAAATCTAATTTCTCACGTATGTAGATGGAGCAAGCTTACATTTTGGGGACACTGAGTCAGGTATGCTCCAGCCTGGTCTGTGACTGAGGGCTGACACGGTTTAGAGCAGGGGTGTCCCACCGGGTGCCTTCCGGGTCCTTTTGAGGCTGAGAGTCTCCCCGCCTGCTGTTCAGTAGAGGGCTTCCGTCTCTCCAAACAGCAGTCCGTGAGACCAGGGTTTCGTGTTTGGCAGCAGTCCGGAGGAGGGTTAGAGTCCGTCCACTGGGGCAGAGAGTGGTAAAGAGGGACACCTTTTCCTTTGCTCCTCCCCTGTGCCGGCTGCTGGAGCTTTCCTGGGTGGCGAAGAGCCTGTTGCAATTGATCCCAGCGAGAGGGTGAGTTGTGACTTTACGGGTGCTCTGGGGAATGGGTGCAAGACCCTTTGAAAGCAAAGTGGTTTTCATCTGCCACAGCTGCGTGAGTGGGCTCAACTCCAGCAATAACCCTTTTTAATCTCCCAGCATTTTAACAGTCTATAAATAAATTTTAACTTGGTGTTTTAAATTTGTAGTTTTGCATTGCTGCTGTTTTTATCTGGTTGAGCTTTTATATTGTATTTTGTACTATGGTTTTATACTGTTGTTCTATACTTTGAATGTTTTTAATTTTTGTGAACCGCCCAGAGAGCTCCGGCTATTGGGCAGTATAGAAATGTAATAAATAAATAAATGAACAGTGAAGGTGTTGGGAACTCCACCTGGTGCAGCTGTGCTGGAGATGTAGATTCAGTGCTTGGTTATAGGCAACCGGTCACTTACATGTAGGGGGGTGGGGGGTGGAGTTTGACAAACGTTCATTGGCTTCCCCACCCCTCCCCCCAGACTCCACTCCTCCTTAGGCGAACTAGACTAACGTGGCCTTCAGCAAGTCGGGCCAGCGAGCAGATTTCCAGTTTTTCTGAATCTGCGAGTGCGATGGTTGTAATCTGGAAATCATGTCCATTTCAGCTGTAATTTCTGCAATTTTCATGAATCGAGGCTGTAATTATGCAAGTATGTGCAAATTGCAGGTGTAATGTGTGCAACTTCCAACTTGTACAAATTATGACCAAGACCAACCCTCTGCCCCCTTGAACCTGATAAAACCACACGGCTCGATTTATGGAAGCAAGCTGAGTTGGGTGCAACTCAGACGTCCCGTGCGCCCTAAAAGGACCAGATTTCCTGGCAATGCACATCCCTAGCCGAGACACGTGCATCTAATAAGGAGTTGATGCATTTGAAAATTCCTGTTTGAGTGAAGGGTGGGTTGCTGTTGGGTCGGCCTGTGGCAGGTGAGGGATGGGGGCTCACAACCCTCCTTGTGTCCCTGTTTCTTTGCCGGGAGAAGGAGACAGGACCGGCAATGCTGTGGCCTCTCTTGGACCACTTGGGAGCTTACGCTGGTGGCAGTTATGCTGTCCGACTGGGAAGGCTGCCTTGAGTTGGGGTGTGAAGTTGTGTGTTGCGAGGCTTCTGCTCCTGACTAGAATTCTGCAGGTGGTGGTGTTTGGGGATGATGGCTCTGTCCTACGCCGGTCTTGCTACAGGGGGGCCTCAGGGATGTATTTGACCCCATTTTTCTCAACATCGACATCAAACTGCTGGGAGATGTTAACCAGAGGCAAGGGGCTGACCCCTCACCAATGCCTCTCCTTCTCAGCTTCCAGAGGTGAGGCAGTTGAACCACTGAACCAGCACACGGGCAGGAGAATGGACTGGATGAGGGCCAGTAAACTCAGATTCAATCCAGACAAAGCAGACATACTGTTTGCGGGTGGTTCATCATTCCGCCTTAGTGACATTCACCGTGTTCTGGTGGGGTGGCGGCCTACAAACTTCCTAAAAGGTGACATCTATAGTGGGGATGGTCATGGTTTCATCATTGTCCATAGAGGCACAGGCTCCCTCAGCGGCCCAGAGTGGGTTTTTATCATGTGCGTTTCAACAGAGGTCACAGTTCTTTTGTTTTCGTTTGTATTTTAATTGTATTTTGTTTTAGTTTTGTCTTTTCTTTTTTGTTTTACTGCACTTTTAATCACCCCCCATCCGAATGTTCTTCAGGTAGTGTACAAAATACTTTAAACAATAAGAAGATATTAAAACAGAATAAAACAGGCCAAGATTCAAACAATTGAACTAAATACACTAAACTAAAAGCAGCGGTAGAGAAAAACAGTAAAATCATTAAGTGTTAAATAATAATTAAAATAACTACTAATAAGTAAAAAGGATTCCTTTAACAGGTGGTGCTCTCAGCCGCCGAGAGAGCCTGTGCCTCTGCAGACGAGGACGGATCCATCATCATCCCCACACGGCTGACCTCACCCTTTAGGAAGCCTGTAACCCCCCTTCCAGATCAGGGCGACTGTCACTTAACCGTGAACTGCCCACGAACAGTATTTCTACGCTGTTTGGATTGAATCTTGGTTTATGGGCCCTCATCCAGCGCTGGTTCAGAGCTTCCACTGGCTCTTCTCTATGAGCTGAGAAGGAGAGGTGAAGCGAGGTGTCATGGGTGGTGCCTCAGCCCACGCCCCTGAAGACGCTCTCCCGGTGGTTTCATGTAGATGTTGAAAAGCACGGGGGTTGTGTGTTAAATACCGCTGTAGGACAGATCTCTTCTCTCCCACCCCCACTTTCTCTAAGAGGCATTCTAGGCAGGAGTGGAAGTGTTGCAACACGCAACTTCACAGCCCAACTGAAGACAGCCTTCCCAGAAGGATAGCTTGAAAGCTGCCAAGAGGTCCAAGAGAGTCCACAGGGTCACACAAACCCATCCTTCTTCGGGCCCATCGGGTGAGTAAACCCACGGCTGCATTTCCACGTGATAGAGAAGTCTATCTGGTCTCAACAGGGCAGCTAGGTCAGTAAGTAGCCCTGGCCAATGCCATCACACTCTGCCAGCCGTTGGCCAATGAAGCTGGCTGCTGGTGGATGGATGGGCTTGGTTGTGATGTGGATCTCAACTGGTTCCTGGGCTGAGGATGTGCTCGGGGAAGCCCTGCTCCCCTTTCCTTAGTGTATGTCTAGTTTGCCCCTTGCTCTGAGTGTCCCAGGTTTCTTCCAGGAAAGGAAGCCAATTCTGCCATCCTGAAGTCCACTGACCCAAGATCTACATGATGTTTCAACAACTCCCCTTTCTCCTGGATGGCCCTGTTCGATCAGCGATAAGCGATAAATCTAAGGCCTCCCTTTCCAGCTGAGGCTGCAGGAGGTGGGCAGCCTCTCAGAGTGACAGCAACAGCTAAGTTCTGTGTTTTTTTGTGTGTGGGTGCTAGACCACATCAGTTGATGGGTGAGCAGGGATGTTAGGCAACCGTAGGCTATGCATGAAAATGTACTGGGCATTGATCTTGTTAGCTCATGAACTGGAAGATCAAATTCACACGGCACCTTTTTCAGTAGCCTGCTGTGTCAATGGCAGGCCCTGAAAGTGGCTCTCGCTTCTCCCACACTCCATGGATTGTTTTCTTGCACCCCTTGGGCTCTTTTACCCTTCTCCGCTGGTGACTGGAATCTCTTCCACAAGCTCCGCTAATTTCAAAGGCCTGCCGTGGGGCGGGGAGAATGAGGCTGGTTCAGTAAGGGGTGGTTGGTTGGTTGGCTTTACGAAGGGAAATACTCTCCGGCCTGGGTTCAGGTACATCACAAGCTTTGAATGCTTGCTGTGATGTGTCGTTCAGCAACTTCTTCCCACTTCTTTTGGAGGGGAAGTTCCAGAAGGATCCCGACTGGCCCACGCCCCAATGCCTTGCTGAGGACCGTAGAGGTGTTTGCGTTCGCGATCACGGAAGGCAATGACTTTTCAACACCACTCATCCCTGTGAGTTTGGCTCCAGCCAAAAGGTTTTTTTAAAACACATATTGGATTTGTCAGTTACTGTATTGGGTGACACCTCTAGTTGTAGCCGAAGGCTGAGTAATTAACTTGCATTCATGAGCTTCAATGCTTGATCTGAGCTGGGTTCTTGTAGGATTCAAAGCCAATCCTGGAGAAGCTGAACTCCAGGGGCTGAGATCTGCGAGATGCTGCACACCTTGTCTTTCTCATGGACAACATTGTCTCCCTTTTTGGCCAGGATTGCAGGAAGCAGAGGGCTTCTCAGAGCGCCTACAAAAGCTAAGTCATGACTTTTGGGGGAGGTGCTCTGGAACTTCTGGCTGTGTGTGTGTGTAGAGGGATTTCAGGTTACCAAGGGTAACGAGTGTAGATATCAACTTCATGAATTCAAGTATCATACCCCCTGTGAATTCACTCAGGTCCCCCTTTCGGTAGCCTGCTGTGTCAACAACATGCCCTTAAAGTGCCTCTATCTTCTGCACTTCCACACTCCTTGTGTTCTGTTCTTGCACCCCTTGGGCTCTCTTCTCATTAGCCACCGGTGACTGGGATTGCTGCCGTGATTCCGCCAGCTCCACTAACTTTAAGGGCGTGCCGTGGGGGGCAGAGGGTTCCACCTTAGGCCAGTGGACTGCGAGATGGGTGGATGGTTTCAGAAGTGAAATACTGTTTGGCATGCATTCGTTTGAGCATGGAAATAACAAAATAGTATCCTTGTGTGGTTTGCAGTGCCATTCAATACCTTCCTCTTGTTTTGTTGGAATGCAAAATCCAGAAAGATCATGGCTGGCCCAGGTCTGCGTTGCTGAGAATTGTCCTGGCGTTTATGTTCCAGATCATGATGAGGAATGCCGTCTCCACACCACCCATCCGTGCGAGTCCATTTTTGGTGAAAAGGTTTGTTTTACTGAATTCGTGAATGGATTATTGTATGCATGTGATTGTAGAAAAAGCCTGAGAAAGAGAAACGCCTTTATAACCTCTGATGCTTGGTCTGAGCCAACTGCAGGGACGTCATATTCGTAGTGTGACTTCCCTGCATGTCTATTTCGCAACTTGTCCTGGGTGGTGGTTCACAGGGTTCTTCTCGGAAGGAAAGCGGATCCTGCAGACCTGATGTCCTCCACCCCAGATCTACGAGTAGCTGCAACACCTTGTCTTTCTCATGGATGGCAGCGTTTCACCAGCAGTAAGACGACGGTCTCCCTTTCCTGCTGGGACTGCAGGAGGCGGACAGGTCATCAATCTATTAAATCAGCTAAGTCGTTTTTTCTGGAGTGCGGTGCCATGCAAGGTTGAGCTCAGTGTGGGCGGAGGGATTTTGAAACCATCGAGGGCTAGGCAAAAAAGTTAAGGAGGGTAGATTACCCTTTTGCCACTCAGCTTTCTCATGAACGGCAGTGTTTAACCAGCAGTAAGGCTATGGTCTGTCTTTCTAGCTGACACAGCAGGAGGCGGAGAGGTTGTCAGATCGAGTACAAAGCTAAGTTACTTTTTCTGGTTTGTGGTGCCATACAAGGTCAAGATAAGCTTGGGTGCAGGGATTTTTAGGCAGCAGAGGGCTAGGCAAAACAGTTAAGGAGGGTAGGTTACACACATTCATGAATTTGCACATGGTACGCCTGTGAATTCACACAGCCTCTCTTTTGGTAGCCTGCCGTGTCAATGACATGCCCGTAAAGTTGCTCTAGCTTCTCCTGCACTTCCACACTCCTTGGGTTCTGTTCTTGCACCCCTTCTGTTCTCTTCCCCTTCGCCACCGGTGACTGGGATTGCTGCCGCTACCTCCGCTAACTTTAAAGGCATGCCATGGGGTGAGGAGGATTTTATTTCTGAGAAGCTGGTTAAGGCAGGCACGGGGGAAGGGGGGGATGTCTTTAGTCAGGCAAGTACTGTTTGTCAGGTGTTTTGTTTGGATATGTAACAGACAAAAAGTTATTCTTGCGTGTCCTGCTGTGATGGATCGTTAAATAAGTTCCTGCCTTTTCCGCCCCCAGGGGAAGTTCTAGAAGGAACACGACTGGCCACGCCCCTACATGTTGCTGGGGACGGTTCTGGTGTTCGTGTTCTAGATCATGACGGCAAACGTCATTTCAATGTTGTCTCTCTGTATGAGTCTACTTTTGGCCAGGAGATTGGTTCACCTTAAACTGTATGTGTGAATGGATTATTGCCTGTATGGACCCCTGTAATTGTAGTGAACAACTGAGAATTAGAAATGCCCTAATAATCTTTGAAGCGTTATCTGATCCAGCTCCACGGGGGTCATAAGCATGAGACATCTGTTTCTGTTTTAGAGGAGGGGGTCACTCTTGGGTCGACCGGTGCGAAGAGAAGGTTGGGGGGTGGCGTGCAACCCTGCTGCTGTCCCCGTCTCTTTGCCGGCAGAAGGATAGGGGACCTACAACCCCGTGGACTCCCTTGGTCCTCTTATGCTCTCCATCTGGGAAGGCTGTCTTGAGTGGGGGTGGGAAGTCGTGTGTTGCGAGGCTTCTGCTCTCGCCTAGAATACTGAGGTGTTAGGGGATGATGGCTCTGTCCTAGGGAAGTCTTGCTACAGGGTGCTGCAGCATTGTATTTGACTCCCATTCTTCTCAACATCTTCATCAAACCGCCAGGAGACGTTAACCGAGGGCCAATAAACTCAGGTTCAAATCAGACAGAATAGAGGTAGTGTTTGCTGGTGGGTCATCATTCCGGCTTAGTGACGTTCACCCTGTTCTGGTGGGGGCGGGTTTACACACTTCCTAAAGGGTGACGTCTCTGGTGGGGATGGTCACGGTTCCACCGTCGTCCGTAGAGGCACAGGCTCCCTCAGTGGCTCAGAGTGGCTTTTCATCATGTGGGTTTCAACGGGGGTCACAGTTTTTATTTCACTTTGTATTTTAGTTGTAGTTTTTTTGGTTCTGTTTTTTCTTTTTCTTTTGTTTTCCGGCACTTCTAATCCCCCCAGATGGTGTACCAAACATTTTAAATAGACATTAAAACAGAATAAAAGTAAGGCAGAATAAAACTGGCCAAGATTCAAACACTTGAACTAAATATACTAAACTAAAAGCAGCAGGAGAGAAAATCGCAAAGTGTTTAATAAGAGTTAAACTTACTACTTCTAAGAAGTAAAAAGGATTCCTTGAACAGGTGGTGCTCTCAGCCCCCGAGGGAGCCTGTGCCTCTGCAGATGAGGATGGATCCATCCTCATCCCCAAACGGCAGACCTCATCCTTTAGGAAGCCTGTCATCCCCCCTTCCAGAACAGGGCAAGTGTCACTTAACCGGATCCATGAACCACCCACAAACAACACTTGTATCTCGTCTGGCTTGATTCCTGGGTTATTGGCCCTCATCCAGCCCACTCTTCTACTGGCTCATCGCTATGAGCTGAGGAGGAGAGGTGAAGCTAGGTGTCATGGGTGATGCCGCATCCCGTGCCTCTGGAGAATCTCTCCTGGTGGTTTCATGTAGATGTTGAATAGCAAGGGGGGTCAAATACCGCTGTAAGGCAGATCCCTTCTCCCCTACCCCCTCTTGGTCTAAGGGGCATTCTAGGCAGGAGTGGAAGCGTTGCAAAATGCCACTTCACATCCCAACTTCAGACAGCCTTCCCAGAAGGGTAGCTTGAAAACTGCCAAGAGAGTCCACAGGGTCACACAAACCCATCCTTCTTCTGGCACAGGGCGACCCATCGGGTGAGTAAACCCACGGCTGCTTTCCACATGATAGAGAAGCTGCCCTCAACAGGGCAGCTAGGTCAGTAAGTAGCCCTGGCCGATGCCATCACACTCTGCCAGCCATTGGCCAATGAAGCTGGCTGCTGGTGGATGTATGGGCTCAGTTGTGATGTCGATCTCAACTGGTTCCTGGGCAGAGGATGTGCTCGGGGAAGCCCTGCTCCCCTTTCCTTAGTGTACGTGTACTTTGCGCCTGCCTCTGAGTGGGGGGTCCCAGGTTTCTTCCAGGAAAAGAAGCTGTTTCTGCTGTCATGAAGTCCACCGACCCGAGATCTACGAGATGTTTCAACAACTCCTCTTTCTTCTGGGCGGCGCTTTTCAACCAGGGATAAATCTAAGGCCTCCCTTCCCGGACAAGGTGCAGGAGGCGGGCAGCTTCTCAGAACGACTACAAGAGCTAAGTCATGACATTTTGGGGAGGTGCTGTAGAACATCAGGCGCTGTGTGTGTAGGGCTTTTGGACTACTGAGGGACATGCATGAAAGGTAATGAGTGAATTCACTCATGTCCCCCTTTCCATAGCCTGCCGTGTCAATGACATGCCCATAAAGTTGCTTTCGCTTCTCCTGCCCTTCCACACTTCTTGGGTTCTGTTCTTGCACCCATGGGGGTTTCTTCCTCTTTGCTATCGGTGACTGAGATTGGTGCCACGCTTCCACAAGCTCCGCTAACTTTGAGGGCATGCCGTGGGGGACAGAGGGTTCCGTTGTAGAGAGGCCAGTGGACTGGATGGTTTCAGAAGTCAGATACTGAGTCTAAATTTGGCCAATAGGTTTGTTAAACTTTTTACTGAATTTGTGAATGGATTAGTGTATGCATGTGATTGTATTAAAAGCCCAAGAAATTGAAATGCCTTCATAATATCTGATGCTTGGTCTGTGCAAGGTGCAGGGGCCACAGGGTTAGGGTTACAGAGTTCAGTGGAGTGGATGGTTTCAGAAATCAGATACTGTCTGGCATGCATTTGTTTCAGAATGGAAATGACAAAATAGTATCCTTGTGTGTCTTGCAGTGCCATTCAATACGTTCCCTCATTTTGTTGGAAGGCAAAGTCCAGAAGGATCTTGGCTGGCCCAGGGCACTTTGCGTCGCTGAGGACTGTCGTGGCATTAACGTTCCGGATTGTGAAGAGGAATGTTGTCTCAACGCCACCCATCCGTGTGAGTCTACCTGAAATCGCTCCACACACACACTGCCGAATGTTCTAGAGCACCTCCCCCAAAAGTCATGACTTAGCTTTTGCAGGCGCTCTGAGAAGTCCTCTGCTTCCTTTCTAGAACAAACCTGTGAAACACCACCCAGGACGAGTTGCAAAACAGAAGTGCAGGAAATTCATACTAACCCTAAAAACTTCTAGAAGTCAAAGCCCTATGTTTAAAACTTCTAGATGTCAAAGTGCTAAATGTTCAAAGCCCTAACTCGTAAAACTAGAAAGGAAAGCAGATCCTGCGAGCCTGATATCCTCCACCCCAGATCTACGAGAAGCTGCTACACCTTGTCTTTCGCATGAATGGCATTGTTTCACCAGCAGTAAGACTACGGTCTCCCTTTTAGGCCAGGATGGCAGGAAGCCAAGGGCTTCTCAGAGCGCCTGCAAAAGCTAAGTCATGACTTTTGGGGGAGGTGCTCCAGAACATCCGGCAGTGTGTCTGTGGAGCGATTTCAGGTTACCAAGAGCCATGCAGAAAATGTAAGGAGTGTTGATAATCCAGCTCCCATGAATTCAAGTATCACCCCCCCCCAAGAATTCGCACATGTCCCCCTTTCGGTAGCCTGCCATGTCAATGACATGCCCTTAAAGTTGCTCTAGCTTGTCCTGCACTTCCACACTCTTTGGGTTCTGTTCTTTCACCTCCTGTGCGCTCTTGCCCTTCGCCACCGGTGACTGGGATTGCTTCCGCTCTTCCACAAGCTCCGCTAACTTTGAGGGCATGCCGTGGTGGACAGAAGGTTCCATCTTACAGAGTCCAGTGGAGTGGATGGTTTCAGAAGTCAGATACTGTCTGGCATGCATTCGTTTCAGAATGGAAATAACAAAATACTATCCTTGTGTGTCTTGAAGTGCCATTCAATACCTTCCCTCATTTTGTTGGAAGGCAAAGTCCAGAAGGATCATGGCTGGCCCAGGGCACTTTGAGTCGCTGAGGACTGTCGTGGCATTAATGTTCCGGATTGTGAAGAGGAATGTTGTCTCAACGCCACCCATCCGTGTGAGTCTACTATTGGTCGAGAGGTTAGTTCAACGTTTTACTGAATTTGTGAATGGATTAGTGTGTGCATGTGATTGTAGAAAAATCCCGAGAATTAGGAACGGCTTTGTAATCTTTAATGCTTGGTCTGAGCAAGGTGCAGGGGCCTCAGGGTTAGGACTTTGACTTCGAGAAGTTTTAAGCATTAGGAGTTTGAACATTTATCCCATTCTCTTCCAGAGGTTTAAGTGTTATGGCTTTGACTTCCAGAAGTTTTAAGTGTTGGGGCTTTCAACATTTAGCACTTTGACTTCAAGAAGTTTGGGCTTTGAACTTCTTGCACTCTGACTTCTAGAAGTTTTATGTATTAGGACTTTGAATAGTTAGCCCTTTGACTTCTAGATGTTTTAAGCATTAGGTCATTGAACGCTTAGCACTTTTACTTCCAGAAGTTTTAAGCATTAGGGCATTGAATGTTTAGCCCTTTGACTTCTAGAAGTTTTAAGCTTTAGGGCTTTTAAGTCTAGAAGTTTTAAGCTCTACGATTTTGACTTCTAGAAGTTTTAAGTGTTAGGTTGCCCAACTTTTAGCCCTTTGACTTCTAGAAGTTTTATGTGTTAGGGCTTTGAACATTTAGCACTTTGACATCTAGCAGTTTTAAACGTAGGGCTTTGACTTCTAGAAGTTTTTAGGCTTAGTGTGAATTTCCTGCACTTCTGTTTTGTAATTCGTCCTGGGTGGTGTTTCCAGGTTTGTTCTAGAAAGGAAAGCAGATCCTGCAGGCCTGATATCCTCCACCCCAGATCTCTGAGAAGCTGCAACACCTCGTCTTTTGCATGAATGGCATTGTTTCACCAGCAGTAAGACTACAGTCTCCCATTTCAGCCAGGATTGCAGGAAGCCGAGGACTTCTCAGAGCGCCTGCAAAAGCTAAGTCATGACTTTTGGGGGAGGTGCTCTAGAACATCCGGCAGTGTGTGTGTGGAGCGATTTCAGGTTACCAAGAGCCATGCAGAAAAATTAACGAGTGTTGATAATCCAGCTCTCATGAATTCAAGTATCGACCCTCCCCAAGAATTCGCACATGTCCCCCTTTCGGTAGCCTGCCATGTCAATGACATGCCCTTAAAGTTGCTCTATCTTCTCCTGCACTTCCACACCCTTTGGGTTCTGTTCTTTCACCACCTGTGCTCTCTTGCCTTTCGCCACCGGTGACTGGGATTGCTTCCACTCTTCCACAAGCTCCGCTAACTTTGAGGGCATGCCATGGTGGGCAGAGGTTCCAGTGGAGTGGATGGTTTCAGAAGTCAGATAGTGTCTGGCATGCATTCGTTTCAGAATGGAAATGACAAAATACTATCCTTGTGTGTCTTGAACTGCCATTCAATACCTTCCCTCATGTTGTTGGAAGGCAAAGTCCAGAAGGATCATGGCTGGCCCAGGGCACTTTGCGTCGCTGAGGACTGTCGTGGCGTTAATGTTCCTGATTGTGAAGAGGAATATTGTTTCAACGCCACCCATCCGTGTGAGTCTACTATTGGTCGATAGGTTAGTTCAACGTTTTACTGAATTTGTGAATGGATTAGTGTGTGCATGTGATTGTAGAAAAAGCCCGAGAATTAGGAACGGCTTTATAATCTTTAATGCTTGGTCTGAGCAAGGTGCAGGGGCCTCAGGGTTAGGACTTTGACTTGGAGAAGTTTTAAGCATTAGGATGTTGAACATTTATCCCATTCTCTTCCAGAAGTTTTAAGCTTCAGGACTTTGGACATTAAGCACTTACACTTCTAGAACTTTTAAGTGTTGGGGCTTTCAACATTTAGCACTTTGACTTCTAGAAGTTTTAAACGTTAGGACTTTGAACCTTTAGCACCTTGACTTCTAGAAGTTTTAAGTGTTAGGGCTTTGGTGTCTAGAACTTTTTAGGGTTAGTGTGAATTTCCTGCACTTCTGTTTTGCAACTTGTCCTGGGTGGTGGTTTTCAGGATTCTTCTCGGAAGGAAAGCGGATCCTGCAGGCCTGATGTTCTCCAACCCAGATCTATGAGAAGCTGCAACAACTCAGCTTTCTCATGGACGGCAGTGTTTCACCAGCAGTAAGACGACGGTCTCCCTTTTCTGCTGGGACTGCAGGAGGCGGACAGGTCATCAATCTATTAAATCAGCTAAGTTGTTTTTTCCGGAGTGCGGTGCCATACAAGGTCGAGCTCAGTGTGGGCGGAGGGATTTTGAAACCACCGAGGGCTAGGCAAAAAAGTTAAGGAGGGTAGATTACATACACTCATGAATTTGCACATGATACGCCTGTGAATTTGCACAGCCTCTCTTTTGGTAGCCTGCCGTGTCAATGACATGCCCGTAAAGTTGCTCTAGCTTCTCCTGCACTTCCACACTCCTTGGGTTCTGTTCTTTCACCACCTGTGCTCTCTTCCCTTTTGCCACCGGTGCCTGGGATTGCTGCCGCTACCTCCGCTAACTTTAAAGGCATGCCATGGGGTGGGGAGGATTTTATCTCTGAGAAGCTGGTTCAGGCAGGCACGGGGGAAGGGGGGGATGTCTTTAGTCAGGCAAGTACTGTTTGTCAGGTGTTTTGTTTGGATATGTAACAGACAAAAAGTTATTCTTGCGTGTCCTGCTGTGATGGATCGTTAAATAAGTTCCTGCCTTTTCCGCCCCCAGGGGGACGTTCTAGAAGGAACACGACTGGCCACGCCCCTACATGTTGCTGGGGACGGTCCTGGTGTTCGTGTTCTAGATCATGACGGCAAACGTCATTTCAATGTCGTCTCTCTGTATGAGTCTACTTTTGGCCAGAAGATTGGTTCACCTTAAACTGTATGTGTGAATGGATTATTGCCTGTATGGACCCCTGTAATTGTAGTGAACAACTGAGAATTAGAAATGCCCTAATAATCTTTGAAGCGTTATCTGATCCAGCTCCACGGGGGTCATAAGCATGAGACATCTGTTTCTGTTTTAGAGGAGGGGGTCACTCTTGGGTCAACCGGTGCGAAGAGAAGGTTGGGGGATGGCGTGCAACCCTGCTGCTGTCCCCGTCTCTTTGCCGGCAGAAGGATAGGGGACCTACAACCCCGTGGACTCCCTTGGTCCTCTTATGCTCTCCATCTGGGAAGGCTGTCTTGAGTGGGGGTGGGAAGTGGTGTGTTGCGAGGCTTCTGCTCTCGCCTAGAATACTGAGGTGTTAGGGGATGATGGCTCTGTCCTACGGAAGTCTTGCTACAGGGTGCTGCAGCATTGTATTTGACTCCCATTCTTCTCAACATCTTCATCAAACCGCCAGGAGACGTTAACTGAGGGCCAATAAACTCAGGTTCAAATCAGACAGAATAGAGGTAGTGTTTGCTGGTGGGTCATCATTCCGGCTTAGTGACGTTCACCCTGTTCTGGTGGGGGCGGGTTTACACACTTCCTAAAGGGTGACGTCTCTGGTGGGGATGGTCACGGTTCCACCGTCGTCCGTAGAGGCACAGGCTCCCTCAGTGGCTCAGAGTGGCTTTTCATCATGTGGGTTTCAACGGGGGTCACAGTTTTTTTTATTTCCCTTTGTATTTTAGTTGTATTTTTTTTAGTTCTGTTTTTTCTTTTTCTTTTGTTTTACGGCACTTCTAATCCCCCCAGATGGTGTACCAAACATTTTAAATAGACATTAAAACAGAATAAAAGTAAGGCAGAATAAAGCTGGCCAAGATTCAAACACTTGAACTAACTATACTAAACTAAAAGCAGCAGGAGAGAAAATCTCAAAGTGTTTAATAAGAGTTAAACTTACTACTTCTAAGAAGTAAAAGGATTCCTTGAACAGGTGGTGCTCTCAGCCCCCGAGGGAGCCTGTGCCTCTGCAGATGAGGATGGATCCATCCTCATCCCCAAACGGCAGACCTCATCCTTTAGGAAGCCTGTCATCCCCCCTTCCAGAACAGGGCAAGTGTCACTTAACCGGACCCATGAACCACCCACAAACAACGCTTGCATCTCGTCTGGCTTGATTCCTGGTTTATTGGCCCTCATCCAGCCCACTCTTCTACTGGCTCACCTCTATGAGCTGAGGAGGAGAGGTGAAGCTAGGTGTCATGGGTGATGCCTCATCCCGTGCCTCTGCAGATCCTCTCCTGGTGGTTTCATGTAGATGTTGAATAGCAAGGGGGGTCAAATACCGCTGTAAGGCAGATCCCTTCTCCCCTACCCCCTCTTGGTCTAAGGGGCATTCTAGGCAGGAGTGGAAGCGTTGCAAAATGCCACTTCACATCCCAACTTCAGACAGCCTTCCCAGAAGGGTAGCTTGAAAACTGCCAAGAGAGTCCACAGGGTCACACAAACCCATCCTTCTTCTGGCACAGGGCGACCCATCGGGTAAGTAAACCCACGGCTGCGTTTCCACATGATAGAGAAGCTGCCCTCAACAGGGAAGCTAGGTCAGTAAGTAGCCCTGGCCGATGCCATCACACTCTGCCAGCCATTGGCCAATGAAGCTGGCTGCTGGTGGATGGATGGGCTCGGTTGTGATGTGGATCTCAACTGGTTCCTGGGCTGAGGATGGGCTCGGGGAAGCCCTGCTCCCCTTTCCTTAGTGTATGTCTAGTTTGCCCCTTGCTCTGAGTGTCCCAGGTTTCTTCCAGGAAAGGAAGCCAATTCTGCCATCCTGAAGTTCACTGACCCAAGATCTACATGATGTTTCAACAACTCCCCTTTCTCCTGGATGGCCCTGTTCGATCAGCGATAAGCGATAAATCTAAGGCCTCCCTTTCCAGCTGAGGCTGCAGGAGGTGGGCAGCCTCTCAGAGTGACAGCAACAGCTAAGTTCTGTGTTTTTTTGTGTGTGGGTGCTAGACCACATCAGTTGATGGGTGAGCAGGGATGTTAGGCAACCGTAGGCTATGCATGAAAATGTACTGGGCATTGATCTTGTTAGCTCATGAACTGGAAGATCAAATTCACACGGCACCTTTTTCAGTAGCCTGCTGTGTCAATGGCAGGCCCTGAAAGTGGCTCTCGCTTCTCCCGCACTCCATGGATTGTTTTCTTGCACCCCTTGGGCTCTTTTACCCTTCTCCGCTGGTGACTGGAATCTCTTCCACAAGCTCCGCTAATTTCAAAGGCCTGCCGTGGGGCGGGGAGAATGAGGCTGGTTCAGTAAGGGGTGGTTGGTTGGTTGGCTTTACGAAGGGAAATACTCTCCGGCCTGGGTTCAGGTACATCACAAGCTTTGAATGCTTGCTGTGATGTGTCGTTCAGCAACTTCTTCCCACTTCTTTTGGAGGGGAAGTTCCAGAAGGATCCCGACTGGCCCACGCCCCAATGCCTTGCTGAGGACCGTAGAGGTGTTTGCGTTCGCGATCACGGAAGGCAATGACTTTTCAACACCACTCATCCCTGTGAGTTTGGCTCCAGCCAAAAGGTTTTTTTAAAACACATATTGGATTTGTCAGTTACTGTATTGGGTGACACCTCTAGTTGTAGCCAAAGGCTGAGTAATTAACTTGCATTCATGAGCTTCGATGCTTGATCTGAGCTGGCTTCAGGGGGCTCGTGTCTGTTAGTCATCCATTCCAGGGGCTGGGGGGAAGGGAGCTCTCCGGGGGATTTGCTGTGGATCAGCAAGGGGTCCTGAGTCCCAAGTGCCCTAGCTATCAGGAAAAGCATTTTTCCCCGTCTTTTGGGTTGTGAGGGGAAATATCAGAAGTAGGTGCTAGGATAAACCTTTATGTGAGCTCAGTTCTGATAGGAATCATAACTTGTTCCTGGGTGGAGGATGTGCCTGGGGACGCCTGAGTGTAGATCTAGTGGATGCTTTAGGGTGGATTCCTGCATTGAGCAGGGGGTTGGACTCGATGGCCTTGTAGGCCCCTTCCAACTCTGCTATTCTATGATTCTATGATTCGTATTTAGCCCTGGGCTCTGAGTGGTGGGTCACAGGGTTTTTGTAGGATTCAAAGCCAATCCTGGAGAAGCTGAACTCCAGGGGCTGAGATCTACGAGATGCTGCACACCTTGTCTTTCTCATGGACGACATTGTCTCCCTTTTCGGCCAGGATTGCAGGAAGCAGAGGGCTTCTCAGAGCGCCTACAAAAGCTAAGTCATGACTTTTGGGGGAGGTGCTCTAGAACGTCTGGCAGTGTGTGCGTGTGTGTAGAGGGATTTCAGGTTACCAAGGGTAACGAGTGTAGATATCAAACTCATGAATTCAAGTATCATACCCCTGTGAATTCACTCAGGTCCCCCTTTCGGTAGCCTGCTGTGTCAACAACATGCCCTTAAAGTGCCTCTATCTTCTGCACTTCCACACTCCTTGTGTTCTGTTCTTGCACCCCTTGGGCTCTCTTCCCATTAGCCACCGGTGACTGGGATTGCTGCCGTGATTCCACCAGCTCCACTAACTTTAAGGGCGTGCCGTCGGGGGCAGAGGGTTCCACCTTAGGCCAGTGGACTGCGAGATGGGTGGATGGTTTCAGAAGTGAAATACTGTTTGGCATGCATTCGTTTGAGCATGGGAATAACAAAATAGTATCCTTGTATGGTTTGCAGTGCCATTCAATACCTTCCTCTTGTTTTGTTGGAAGGCAAAGTCCAGAAAGATCACGGCTGGCCCAGGTCTGTCTGCGTTGCTGAGAATTGTCCTGGCGTTTATGTTCCAGATCATGATGAGGAATGCCGTCTCCACACCACCCATCCATGCGAGTCCATTTTTGGTGAAAAGGTTTGTTTTACTGAATTCGTGAATGGATTATTGCATGCATGTGATTGTAGAAGAAGCCTGAGAAATAGAAACGCCTTCATAACCTCTGATGCTTGGTCTGAGCCAGCTGCAGGGACGTCACATTCGTAGTGTGACTTTCCTGCACGTCTATTTTGCAACTTGTCCTGGGTGGTGGTTCACAGGGTTCTTCTCGGAAGGAAAGCGGATCCTGCAGACCTGATGTCCTCCACCCCAGATCTACGAGTAGCTGCAACACCTTGTCTTTCTCATGGACGGCAGCGTTGCACCAGCAGTAAGATGACGGTCTCCCTTTCCTGCTGGGACTGCAGGAGGCGGACAGGTCATCAATCTATTAAATCAGCTAAGTCGTTTTTTCCAGAGTGCGGTGCCATACAAGGTCGAGCTCAGTGTGGGCGGAGGGATTTTGAAACCACCGAGGGTTAGGCAAAAAAGTTAAGGAGGGTAGATTACATACACTCATGAATTTGCACACAGCCTCTCTTTTGGTAGGCTGCCATGTCAATGACATGCCCGTGAAGTTGCTCTAGCTTCTTCTGCACTTCCACACTCCTTGGGTTCTGTTCTTGCACCCCTTCGGCTCTCTTCCCTTTTGCCACCGGTGACTGGGATTGCTGCCGCTACCTCCGCTAACTTTAAAGGCATGCCATGGGGTGAGGAGGATTTTATCTCTGAGAAGCTGGTTCAGGCAGGCACGGGGGAAGGGGGGGATGTCTTTAGTCAGGCAAGTACTGTTTGTCAGGTGTTTTGTTTGGATATGTAACAGACAAAAAGTTATTCTTGCGTGTCTCGCTGTGATGGATCGTTAAATAAGTTCCTGCCTTTTCCGCCCCCAGGGGGACGTTCTAGAAGGAACACGACTGGCCACGCCCCTACATGTTGCTGGGGACGGTCCTGGTGTTCGTGTTCTAGATCATGACGGCAAACGTCATTTCAATGTCATCTGTCCGTATGAGTCTACTTTGGGCCAGAAGATTGGTTCACCTTAAACTGTATGTGTGAATGGATTATTGCCTGTACGGGCCCCTGTAATTGTAGTGAACAACTGAGAATTAGAAATGCCCTAATCTTTGAAGCGTTATCTGATCCAGCTCCACGGGGGTCATAAGCATGAGACATCTGTTTCTGTTTTAGAGGAGGGGGTCACTCCTGGGTCAACCGGCATGAAGAGAAGGTTGGGGGGTGGCGTCCCCTCTCTTTGCCGGCAGAAGGATAGGGGACCTGCAACCCCGTGGACTCCCTTGGTCCTCTTATGCTCTCCATCTGGGAAGGCTGTCTTGAGTGGGGGTGGGAAGTCGTGTGTTGCGTGGCTTCTGCTCTCGCCTAGAATACTGAGGTGTTAGGGGATGATGGCTCTGTCCTACGGAAGTCTTGCTGCAGGGTGCTGCAGCATTGTATTTGACTCCCATTCTTCTTAACATCTACATGAAACCGCCAGGAGACGTTAACTGGGGGCGCGGGCTGAGCCCTCACAAATGCCTCTCCTTCACAGCTCATAGAGGTGAGGCAGTCGGAGCTCTGAATAAGCACAGGGGGAGGAGAATGGACTGGATGAGGGCCAATAAACTCAGATTCAAATCAGACAGAATAGAGGCAGTGTTTGCTGGTGGGTCATCATTCCGGCTTAGTGACGTTCACCCTGTTCTGGTGGGGGCGGGTTTACACACTTCCTAAAGGGTGACGTCTCTGGTGGGGATGGTCACGGTTCCACCGTCGTCCGTAGAGGCACAGGCTCCCTCAGTGGCTCAGAGTGGCTTTTCATTATGTGGGTTTCAACGGGGGTCACAGGTTTTTTTATTTCCCTTTGTATTTTAGTTGTATTTTTTTTGGTTCTGTTTTTTCTTTTTCTTTTGTTTTCCGGCACTTCTAATCCCCCCAGATGGTGTGCCAAACATTTTAAATAGACATTAAAACAGAATAAAAGTAAGGCAGAATAAAACTGGCCAAGATTCAAACACTTGAACTAAATATACTAAACTAAAAGCAGCAGGAGAGAAAATCGCAAAGTGTTTAATAAGAGTTAAACTTACTACTTCTAAGAAGTAAAAAGGATTCCTTGAACAGGTGGTGCTCTCAGCCCCCGAGGGAGCCTGTGCCTCTGCAGATGAGGATGGATCCATCTTCATCCCCAAACGGCAGACCTCATCCTTTAGGAAGCCTGTCATCCCCCCTTCCAGAACAGGGCAAGTGTCACTTAACCGGATCCATGAACCACCCACAAACAACACTTGTATCTCGTCTGGCTTGATTCCTGGGTTATTGGCCCTCATCCAGCCCACTCTTCTACTGGCTCATCGCTATGAGCTGAGAAGGAGAGGTGAAGCTAGGTGTCATGGATGATGCCTCATCCCATGCCTCTGCAGATCCTCTCCTGGTGGTTTCATGTAGATGTTGAATAGCAAGGGGGGTCAAATACCGCTGTAAGGCAGATCCCTTCTCCCCTACCCCCTCTTGGTCTAAGGGGCATTCTAGGCAGGTGTGGAAGCGTTGCAAAATGCAACTTCACATCCCAACCTCAGACAGCCTTCCCAGAAGGGTAGCTTGAAAACTGCCAAGAGGGCCAAGAGAGTCCACAGGGTCACACAAACCCATCCTTCTTCTGGCACAGGGCGACCCATCGGGTGAGTAAACCCACGGCTGCTTTCCACATGATAGAGAAGCTGCCCTCAACAGGGCAGCTAGGTCAGTAAGTAGCCCTGGCCTATGCCATCACACTCTGCCAGCCATTGGCCAATGAAGCTGGCTGCTGGTGGATGTATGGGCTCAGTTGTGATGTCGATCTCAACTGGTTCCTGGGCAGAGGATGTGCTCGGGGAAGCCCTGCTCCCCTTTCCTTAGTGTACGTGTATTTTGCGCCTGCCTCTGAGTGGGGGGTCCCAGGTTTCTTCCAGGAAAAGAAGCTGTTTCTGCTGTCATGAAGTCCACCGACCCGAGATCTACGAGATGTTTCAACAATTCCTCTTTCTTCTGGGCGGCGCTTTTCAACCAGGGATAAATCTAAGGCCTCCCTTCCCGGACAAGGTGCAGGAGGCGGGCAGCTTCTCAGAACGACTACAAGAGCTAAGTCATGACATTTTGGGGAGGTGCTGTAGAACATCAGGCGCTGTGTGTGTAGGGCTTTTGGACTACTGAGGGACATGCATGAAAGGTAATGAGTGAATTCACTCATGTCCCCCTTTCCATAGCCTGCCGTGTCAATGACATGCCCGTAAAGTTGCTTTAGCTTCTCCTGCCCTTCCACACTTCTTGGGTTCTGTTCTTGCACCCGTGGGGGTTTCCTCCCCTTTCCTATCGGTGACTGAGATTGGTGCCACGCTTCCACAAGCTCCGCTAACTTTGAGGGCATGCCGTGGGGGACAGAGGGTTCCGTTGTAGAGAGGCCAGTGGACTGGATGGTTTCAGAAGTCAGATACTGAGTCTAAATTTGGCCAATAGGTTTGTTAAACTTTTTACTGAATTTGTGAATGGATTAGTGTATGCATGTGATTGTATTAAAAGCCCAAGAAATTGAAATGCCTTCATAATATCTGATGCTTGGTCTGTGCAAGGTGCAGGGGCCACAGGGTTAGGGTTAGGGTTACAGAGTTCAGTGGAGTGGATGGTTTCAGAAATCAGATACTGTCTGGCATGCATTTGTTTCAGAATGGAAATGACAAAATAGTATCCTTGTGTGTCTTGCAGTGCCATTCAATACGTTCCCTCATTTTGTTGGAAGGCAAAGTCCAGAAGGATCATGGCTGGCCCAGGGCACTTTGCGTCGCTGAGGACTGTCGTGGCATTAACGTTCCGGATTGTGAAGAGGAATGTTGTCTCAACGCCACCCATCCGTGTGAGTCTACCTGAAATCGCTCCACACACACACTGCCGAATGTTCTAGAGCACCTCCCCCAAAAGTCATGACTTAGCTTTTGCAGGCGCTCTGAGAAGTCCTCTGCTTCCTTTCTAGAACAAACCTGTGAAACACCACCCAGGACGAGTTGCAAAACAGAAGTGCAGGAAATTCATACTAACCCTAAAAACTTCTAGAAGTCAAAGCCCTATGTTTAAAACTTCTAGATGTCAAAGTGCTAAATGTTCAAAGCCCTAACTCGTAAAACTAGAAAGGAAAGCAGATCCTCCACCCCAGATCTACAAGAAGCTGCTACACCTTGTCTTTCGCATGAATGGCATTGTTTCACCAGCAGTAAGACTACGGTCTCCCTTTTTGGCCAGGATTGCAGGAAGCAGAGGACTGCTCCTCTTCCAGAAGTTTTAAGCTTCAGGACTTTGGACATTAAGCCCTTTCACTTCTAGAACTTTTAAGTGTTGGGGCTTTTAACATTTAGCACTTTGACTTCTAAAGTTTTAAACGTTAGGACTTTGACCCTTTAGCACCTTGACTTCAAGAAGTTTTAAGTTTAAGGGCTTTGAACTTCTTGCACTCTGAGTTGTAGAATTTTAAGCTTTAGGACTTTGGACATTAGCACTATCACTACTAGAAGTCTTTAGCATTAGGACTTTGAATATTTAGCCCTTTGACTTCCAGATGTTTTAAGCATTAGGGCATTGAATGTTTAGCCCTTTGATTTATAGAAGTTTTAAGCATTAGGGCTTTGTTGTCTAGGTGTTTTAAGCATTACGTTTTTGACTTCTAGAAGTTTTAAGCGTCAGGTCGTCAAACATTTAGCACTTTGACTTCTAGAAATTTTACGAGTTAGGGCTTTGAACATTTAGCACTTTGACATCTAGAAGTTTTAAACGTAGGGCTTTGACTTCTAGTAGTTTTTAGGGTTAGTGTGAATTTCCTGCACTTCTGTTTTGCAACTCGTCCTGGGTGGTGTTTCCAGGTTTGTTCTAGAAAGGAAAGCAGATCCTACAAGCCTGATATCCTCCACCTGAAATCTACGAGAAGCTGCAACACCTCGTCTTTCGCATGAATGGCATTGTTTAACCAGCAGTAAGACTACGGTCTCCCTTTTTGGCCAGGATGGCAGGAAGCCAAGGGCTTCTCAGAGCGCCTGCAAAAGCTAAGTCATGACTTTTGGGGGAGGTGCTCTAGAACATCCGGCAGTGTGTGTGTGGAGCGATTTCAGGTTACCAAGAGCCATGCAGAAAATGTAACGAGTTTTGGTAATCCAGCTCCCATGAATTCAAGTATCGACCCCCCCCCAAGAATTCGCACATGTCCCCCTTTCGGTAGCCTGCCATGTCAATGACATGCCCTTAAAGTTGCTCTAGCTTGTCCTGCACTTCCACACTCTTTGGGTTCTGTTCTTTCACCTCCTGTGCTCTCTTGCCCTTCGCAATGGTAACTGGGATTGCTTCCGCTCTTCCACAAGCTCCGCTAACTTTGAGGGCATGCCGTGGTGGGCAGAAGGTTCCATCTTAGAGAGTCCAGTGGAGTGGATGGTTTCAGAAGTCAGATACTGTCTGGCATGCATTTGTTTCAGAATGGAAATAACAAAATACTATCCTTGTGTGTCTTGAATTGCCATTCAATACCTTCCCTCATTTTGTTGGAAGGCAAAGTTCAGAAGGATCATGGCTGGCCCAGAGCACTTTGAGTCGCTGAGGACTGTCCTGGCGTTAACGTTCCGGATTGTGAAGGGGAATGTTGTCTCAACGCCACCCATCCGTGTGAGTCTACTATTGGTCGATAGGTTAGTTCAACGTTTTACTGAATTTGTGAATGGATTAGTGTGTGCATGTGATTGTAGAAAAATCCCGAGAATTAGGAACGGCTTTATAATCTTTAATGCTTGGTCTGAGCAAGGTGCAGGGGCCTCAGGGTTAGGACTTTGACTTCGAGAAGTTTTAAGCATTAGGAGTTTGAACATTTATCCCATTCTCTTGAGAACTACAAGTTCAACCGCAGCTTTTAAAGCTCAACTAAAAACTTTTCTTTTTCCTAAAGCTTTTAAAACTTGATGTTGTGCAGACTTCTACTGTTACTTTCTACTGTTAGTTTTACCCTACCCTGTGCCTGCTTACCCTACCCTGTACCTGTTTGCATTCTCTTCCCCTCCTTATTGTTTTACTATGATTTTATTAGATTGTAAGCCTATGCGGCAGGGTCTTGCTATTTACTGTTTTACTCTGTACAGCACCATGTACATTGATGGTGCTATATAAATAAATAAATAATAATAATAATAATAATAATAATAATAATAATAATCTCTTCCAGAGGTTTAAGTGTTATGGCTTTGACTTCCAGAAGTTTTAAGTGTTGGGGCTTTTAACATTTAGCACTTTCACTTCTAAGTGTTGGGGCTTTCAACATTTAGCACTTTGACTTCAAGAAGTTTTAAACGTCAGGACTTCGAACCTTAAGCACCTTGACTTCTAGAAGTTTTAAGTGTTAGGGCATTGAATGTTTAGCCCTTTGACTTCTAGAAGTTTTAAGCATTAGGTCGTCAAACATTTAGCACTTTGACTTCTAGAAGTTTTAAACGTAGGGCTTTGACTACTAGAAGTTTTTAGGGTCAGTGTGAATTTCCTGCACTTCTGTTTTGCAACTCATCCTGGGTGGTGTTCCACAGGTTTGTTCTAGAAAGGAAAGGAGATCCTGCAAGCCTGATATCCTCCACCCCAGATCTACGAGAAGCTGCAATCCCTTGTCTTTCTCATGTACGACATTGTCTCCCTTTTCGGCCAGGATTGCAGGAAGCCGAGGACTTCTCAGAGCGCCTGCAAAAGCTAAGTCATGACTTTTGGGGGAGGTGCTCTAGAACATCCAGCAGTGTGTGTGTGGAGCGATTTCAGGTTACCAAGAGCCATGCAGAAAAAGTAACGAGGGTTGATAATCCAGCTCTCTTGAATTCAAGTGTCAACCCCCCCAAGAATTCGCACATGTCCTCCTTTTGGTAGCCTGCCATGTCAATGACATGCCCTTAAAGTTGCTCCTGCACTTCCACAGTCTTTGGGTTCAGTTCTTTCACCTCCTGTGCTCTCTTGCCCTTCGCCACAGGTGACTGGGATTGCTGCCACACTTCCATAAGCTCCGCTAACTTTGAGGGCATGCCGTGGGGGCAGAGGGTTCTGTCGTAGAGAGGCCAGTGGACTGGATGGTTTCAGAAGTCAGATACTGTCTGGCATGCATTCATTTTGGAATGGAAATGACAAAATAGTATCCTTGTGTGTCTTGCAGTGCCGTTCAATACCTTCCCTCATTTTGTTGGAAGGCGAAATCCAGAAGGATCATGGCTGGCCAAGGGCACTTTGCATCGCTGAGGATTGTCTTGGCGTCAATGTTCCGGATCATAATGAGGAATGCTGTGTCAACACCACCCATCCAGGTGAGTCTAAATTTGGCCAATAGGTTTGTTAAACTTTTTACTGAACTTGTGCATGGATTAGTGTGTGCATGTGATTGTATTAAAAGCCCAAAAAATTGAAATGGCTTCATAATATTTGATGCTTGGTCTGTGCAAGGTGCAGGGGCCACAGGGTTAGGACTTTGACTTCGAGAAGTTTTAAGCATTATGATGTTGAACATTTATCCCATTCTCTTCCAGAAGTTTTAAGCTTCAGGACTTTGAATCTTTAGCACCTTGACTTCTAGAAGTTTTAAATATTAGGGCTTTGGTGTCTAGAACTTTTTAGGGTTAGTGTGAATTTCCTGCACTTCTGTTTTGCAACTTGTCCTGGGTGGTGGTTTTCAGGATTCTTCTCGGAAGGAAAGCGGATCCTGCAGGCCTGATGTTCTCCAACCCAGATCTATGAGAAGCTGCAACAACTCAGCTTTCTCACGGACGGCAGTGTTTAACCAGCAGTAAGGCTACGGTCTGTCTTTCTAGCTGACACAGCAGGAGGCGGACAGGTCGTCAGATCGAGTAAAAAGCTAAGTTACTTTTTCTGGTTTGTGGTGCCATACAAGGTCAAGATAAGCTTGGGTGCAGGGATTTTTAGGCAGCAGAGGGCTAGGCAAAACAGTTAAGGAGGGTAGGTTACACACATTCATGAATTTGCACATGGTACGCCTGTGAATTCACACAGCCTCTCTTTTGGTAGCCTGCCGTGTCAATGACATGCCCGTAAAGTTGCTCTAGCTTCGCCTGCACTTCCACACTCCTTGGGTTCTGTTCTTTCACCACCTGTGCTCTCTTCCCTTTTGCCACCGGTGCCTGGGATTGCTGCCGCTACCTCCGCTAACTTTAAAGGCATGCCATGGGGTGGGGAGGATTTTATCTCTGAGAAGCTGGTTCAGGCAGGCACGGGGGAAGGGGGGGATGTCTTTAGTCAGGCAAGTACTGTTTGTCAGGTGTTTTGTTTGGATATGTAACAGACAAAAAGTTATTCTTGCGTGTCTCGCTGTGATGGATCGTTAAATAAGTTCCTGCCTTTTCCGCCCCCAGGGGGAAGTTCTAAAAGGAGAACGACTGGCCACGCCCCTACATGTTGCTGGGGACGGTCCTGGTGTTCGTGTTCTAGATCATGACGGCAAACGTCATTTCAGTGTCGTCTCTCTGTATGAGTCTACTTTTGGCCAGAAGATTGGTTCACCTTAAACTGTATGTGTGAATGGATTATTGCCTGTATGGACCCCTGTAATTGCAGTGAACAACTGAGAATTAGAAATGCCCTAATAATCTTTGAAGCGTTATCTGATCCAGCTCCACGGGGGTCATAAGCATGAGACATCTGTTTCTGTTTTAGAGGAGGGGGTCACTCTTGGGTCGACCGGTGCGAAGAGAAGGTTGTGGGGTGGCGTGCAACCCTGCTGCTGTCCCGTCTCTTTTCCTGCAGAAGGATAGGGGACCTACAACCCCGTGGACTCCCTTGGTCCTCTTATGCTCTCCATCTGGGAAGGCTGTCTTGAGTGGGGGTGGGAAGTCGTGTGTTGCGAGGCTTCTGCTCTCGCCTAGAATACTGAGGTGTTAGGGGATGATGGCTCTGTCCTAGGGAAGTCTTGCTGCAGGGTGCTGCAGCATTGTATTTGACTCCCATTCTTCTCAACATCTTCATCAAACCGCCAGGAGACGTTAACTGGGGGCGCGGGCTGAGCCCTCACAAATGCCTCTCCTTCTCAGCTCATAGAGGTGAGGCAGTCGGAGCTCTGAACCAGCACAGGGGGAGGAGAATGGACTGGATGAGGGCCAATAAACTCAGATTCAAATCAGACAGAATAGAGGTAGTGTTTGCTGGTGGGTCATCATTCCGGCTTAGTGACGTTCACCCTGTTCTGGTGGGGGCGGGTTTACACACTTCCTAAAGGGTGACGTCTCTGGTGGGGATGGTCACGGTTCCACCGTCGTCCGTAGAGGCACAGGCTCCCTCAGTGGCTCAGAGTGGCTTTTCATCATGTGGGTTTCAACGGGGGTCACAGGTTTTTTTATTTCCCTTTGTATTTTAGTTGTATTTGTTTTAGTTCTGTTTTTTCTTTTTCTTTTGTTTTCCGGCACTTCTAATCCCCCCAGATGGTGTACCAAACATTTTAAATAGACATTAAAACAGAATAAAAGTAAGGCAGAATAAAGCTGGCCAAGATTAAAACAATTGAACTAAATATACTAAAGTAAAAGCAGCAGGAGAGAAAATCGCAAAGTGTTTAATAAGAGTTAAACTTACTACTTCTAAGAAGTAAAAAGGATTCCTTGAACAGGTGGTGCTCTCAGCCCCCGAGGGAGCCTGTGCCTCTGCAGATGAGGATGGATCCATCCTCATCCCCAAACGGCAGACCTCATCCTTTAGGAAGCCTGTCATCCCCCCTTCCAGAACAGGGCAAGTGTCACTTAACCGGATCCATGAACCACCCACAAACAACACTTGTATCTCGTCTGGCTTGATTCCTGGTTTATTGGCCCTCATCCAGCCCACTCTTCTACTGGCTCATCGCTATGAGCTGAGGAGGAGAGGTGAAGCTAGGTGTCATGGGTGATGCCGCATCCCGTGCCTCTGGAGAACCTGTCCTGGAGGTTGCATGTAGATGTTGAATAGCAAGGGGGCCAAATACCGCTGAAAGGCAGATCCCTTCTCCCCTACCCCCTCTTGGTCTAAGGGGCATTCTAGGCAGGTGTGGAAGCGTTGCAAAATGCCACTTCACATCCCAACTTCAGACAGCCTTCCCAGAAGGGTAGCTTGAAAACTGCCAAGAGAGTCCACAGGGTCACACAAACCCATCCTTCTTCTGGCACAGGGCGACCCATCGGGTAAGTAAACCCACGGCTGCTTTCCACATGATAGAGAAGCTGCCCTCAACAGGGCAGCTAGGTCAGTAAGTAGCCCTGGCCGATGCCATCACACTCTGCCAGCCATTTGCCAATGAAGCTGGCTGCTGGTGGATGTATGGGCTCAGTTGTGATGTCGATCTCAACTGGTTCCTGGGCAGAGGATATGCTCGGGGAAGCCCTGCTCCCCTTTCCTTAGTGTACGTGTACTTTGCTCCTGCCTCTGAGTGGGGGGTCCCAGGTTTCTTCCAGGAAAAGAAGCTGTTTCTGCTGTCATGAAGTCCACCGACCCGAGATCTACGAGATGTTTCAACAACTCCTCTTTCTTCTGGGCGGCGCTTTTCAACCAGCGATAAATCTAAGGCCTCTTTTCCTGGCCGAGGCTGCAGGACGTGGGCAGCTCCTCAGAAGAACTATAAAAGCTAAGTGATGACATTTTAGGGAGGTGCTCTCGAACATCCGGCTGTGTGTGTGTGTGTGTGTAGGCCTTTTGGTCTACTGAAGGACATGCATGAAAGGTAATGAATGAACTCACTCATGTCCCCCTTTCCATAGCCTGCCGTGTCAATGACATGCCCGTAAAGTTGCTTTCGCTTCTCCTGCACTTCCACACTCCTTGCGTTCTGTTCTTGCACCCATGGGGGTTCTTCCTCTTTGCTATCGGTGACTGAGATTGGTGCCACGCTTCCACAAGCTCCGCTAACTTTGAGGGCATGCTGTGGGGGACAGAGGGTTCCGTCGTAGAGAGGCCAGTGGACTGGATGGTTTCAGAAGTCAGATACTGTCTGGCATGCATTTGTTTCAGAATGGAAATGACAAAATAGTATCCTTGTGTATCTTGCAGTGCCGTTCAATACTTTCACCTTGTTTTGTTGGAAGGCGAAGTCCAGAAGGATCATGCTTGGCCCAGGGCACTTTGCGTCGCTGAGGATTGTCTTGGCGACAATTTTCCGGATCGTTTTGAGGAATGCTGTGTCAACACCACCCATCTGGGTGAGTCTAAATTTGGCCAATAGGTTTGTTAAACTTTTTACTGAATTTGTGAATGGATTAGTGTATGCATGTGATTGTATTAAAAGCTCAAGAAATTGAAATGCCTTCATAATATCTGATGCTTGGTCTGTGCAAGGTGCAGGGGCCACAGGGTTAGGACTTTGACTTCTAGAAGTTGTAGTGTTAAGACTTTGAACATTTAGCACTATGTCTTCTGGAAGTTTTTAGCTTTAGCTCTTGGACTTCTGGAAGTTAAGCATTTGAACTTCGACTTCAAGACATTTTAAGCTTTAGGAGTTTAAACATCTAGCACTTTGACTTCTAGAAGTTTTTAGGGTTAGTGTTAATTTCCTGCACTTCTGTTTTGCAACTCGTCCTGGGTGGTGTTTCACAGGTTTGTTCTAGAAAGGAAAGCAGATCCTGCAAGCCTGATATCCTCCACCCCAGATCTACGAGATGCTGCAACACCTTGTCTTTCTCATGGATGACATTGTCTCCCTTTTCGGCCAGGATTGCAGGAAGCCGAGGGCTTCTCAGAGCGCCTGCAAAAGCTAAGTCATGACTTTTGGGGGAGGTGTTCTAGAACATCCGGCAGTGTGTGTGTGTGGAGCGATTTCAGGTTACCAAGGGCCATGCAGAAAAAGAAACAAGTGTTGATAATCCAGCTCCCATGAATTCAAGCATCTATTGACCACCCCCCAGGAATTCGCACATGTCCCCCTTTCAGTAGCCTGCCATGTCAATGACATGCCCTTAAAGTTGCTCTAGCTTCTCCTGCACTTCCACACTCTTTGGCCTCTGTTCTTTCACCTCCTGTGCTCTCTTGCCCTTCGCCACCGGTGACTGGGATTGCTTCTATTCTTCCACAAGCTCCGCTAACTTTGAGGGCATGCCGTGGTGGGCAGAAGGTTCCATCTTAGAGAGTCCAGTGGAGTGGATGGTTTCAGAAGTCAGATACTGTCTGGCATGCATTCGTTTCAGAATGGAAATGACAAAATACTATCCTTGTGTGTCTTGAAGTGCCGTTCAATACCTTCCCTCATTTTGTTGGAAGGCAAAGTCCAGAAGGATCATGGCTGGCCAAGGGCACTTTGCGTCGCTGGGGACTGTCGTGGTGTTAACGTTCCGGATTGTGAAGAGTAATGTTGTTTCAACGCCACACATCCGTGTGAGTCTACTATTGGTCGATAGGTTAGTTCAACGTTTTACTGAATTTGTGAATGGATTAGTGTGTGCATGTGATTGTAGAAAAATCCCGAGAATTTGGAACGGCTTTATAATTTTTAATGCTTGGTCTGAGCAAGGTGCAGGGGCCTCAGGGTTAGGACTTTGACTTCGAGAAGTTTTTAGTGTTGGGACTTTGAACAACTTGTCCTGGTTGGTGGTTCTCAGTGTTCTTCTAGGAAGAAAAGCAGATCCTGCAGGCCTGATGTCCTCCACCCCAGATCTACGAGAAGCTGCAACAACTCGCCTTTCTCATGGATGGCACCGTTTCACCACCAGTAAGACGACGGTCTCTCTTTCCGGCGGAAACTGCAGGAAGCAGACAGCTCGTCATATGGGATTATTGCCTGTACGGACATGTGTAATTGTAGAAAACGATTGAGAATTAGAAATGCCTTAATCTTTCCAGCTTTATGGGAGCCAGCTCCATGGGGGTTATAGGCATGAGACATCTATTCCTGTTTTAGAGAAGGGGGGTCATTCTTGGGTTGATCTGTGCCAAGAGAGGGATGGGGGGGCGTGCAACCCTGCTGGTGTCCCCGTCTCAAGGATAGGGGACCTGCAACCCCGTGGACTCTCTTGGTCCTCTTATGCTATCAGTCTAGGAAGGCTGTCTTGAGTGGGGGTGGGAAGTGTGTTGCGAGGCTTCTGCTCTTGCCTAGAATACTGAAGGTGTTGTTAGGGGATGATGTCTCTGACCTATGGCGGTCTTTCTACAGGGTGCTTTAGGGCTGTATTTGAACCCAATTCTTCCTAACATCTACATCAAACCGCTAGGAGACGTTAACCGGGGCCATGGGCTGAGGCCTCACCAGTGCCTCTCCTTCTCAGCTCATAGGGTTGAGGCAGTGGAAGTTCTGAACCGGCACACGGGCAGGAGAATGGACTGGATGAGGGCCAAGGAACTCAGATTCAATCCAGACAGAACAGACGTACTGTTTGCAGGTGGGTCATCATTCGGGCTTAGTGACATTCACACTTTTCTGGGGTGGGGGGGAAGAGTTACACACTTCCTACAGGGTGACGTCTGTGGTGGGGATGGTCACGGTTCCACAGTCGTCTATAGAGGCAGAGGCTCCCTCAGTGGCTCAGAGTAGCTTTTCATCATGTGGGTTTCAACGGGGGTCACAGTTTCTTTGATTTCTCTTTGCATTTCATTTTTAGTTTTTTTCCTTTCTTTTTATGGCACTTTTAATCCCCCATCCCAAAGTTCCTCAGGTGCTGTACAAAACATTTTAAATAGACATTAAAACAGAATAAAAGTAAGGCAGAATAAAACCAGCCAAGATTCAAACATTTGAACTAAACATACTAAACTAAAAGCTGCAGGAGAGAAAATCACTAAGTGTCTAATAATAATTAAAATAACTACTAAGTAAAAAGGATTCCTTGATCAGGTGGTGCTCTCAGCCCCCAAGGGAGCCTGTGCCTCTGCAGACAAGGACGGATCCGCTGTCATCTCCACATGGCAGACTTCACCCTTAAGGAAGCCTGTCACCCCACTTCCAGAACAGGGTGACTGTCACTTAACTGGATCCATGAACCACCCACAAATAGCACTTGTGTCGTCTGGCTTGACTCTTGGTTTCTGGGCCCTCATCCAGCCCACTCTCCTGCCCAGGCGCTGGCTCAGAGCTTCCACGGCCTCAGCTCTTTGAGCTGAGAAGGAGAGGCGAAGCGAGGTGTCCTGGTTGCTGCCTCAGCCTGCTCCCCTGGAGTACGTCTCCCGGAGGTTTCATGTAGCTGTTGAAAAGTGGGGGTCAAATAGTGCCCTAGGAGAGATCCATTCTCCCCTACGCCCACTTTGTATTTATTTAATTTATTTATTTAAAGCATTTTTATAGTGCCGCCTCACCATTTCTGGCATCGAGGCACTTTACAATAACATATACAACAATTCCATTAAAACCCTCACCCTCAAACCATTAAAAGCCCTCAACACCAATTTAAACCACCCCCTCCCCAAGCTCTTGTGAAAATAAAAACGCCTTACAAAGGCATTTGAAGCAATTGAGAGTGGGAGCCTGTCTAATCTCCAGTGGCACATTATTCCATAACTGGGGGCCAGCCACTGAAAAAGCCCTGGCCCCCGCACATTCCAATTTGTAGCGGGGGACCGTCAGGACACCCTGCTCCTGGGAGCGAGTCTGCCAATGGTGAGACACAGGAGAAAGACGAGGCTCAGGCATCCAGGACCCAAGCAATGAAGGGCTTTATACATGGTCAACAAGACCTTGTACCGCACCCTAGCAGCCACCGGCAGCCAATGGAGCTCTTGAAGCACCAAAGTGATAGAAGACCACTTTGGGAGCCCCTTGACCAACTTGGCTGCTGCATTTTGTAGGTGTTGGATTTGCTGTATACAACGGGTTGCAATAGTCCAGTCTGGAAAGAACCAGGGCCTGGACTGTGGTGGTAAGATCAGCCCCTGACAGAAAGGGGCAAACTTGGCGGAGCACATGTAGATGATAGAATCAAGTCCAAACCACGGCCCCCATCTGGGAAGACATAGTTTGGAATTGGTCAAGAATAACACGCAGGTCCCACACCTCAGTCACAATCCTTGGTCGGATTCCTGAAATAGGCAGATCTATGAGCTCCTGCCTCAAATCTGCCAGCTGCTGACCTCGGCCAATCACCATCAACTCAGTCTTCTCTGGGTTAAGCTTTAGTTTACTCATAGACATCCAGTTACAGATGTCAGCCAGGCACCAAGACAGAGTAGCAACTGCCTCGCCGAGGTCAGACCCCACCGAGATGTAAAGCTGGGTGTATCATCAGCATCCATATGGTACTTCAGCCCATGGGCGCCAGCGGCCTCACATATACATTGGACATGAAAGGTGAGAGGATGGAACCCTGTGGAACTCCACAGGGGAGGGCTGTGTGGGTAGATGTACAGGTGCCCACGGTAACCACCTGAGCCCTTCCATCCAAGTAGGATTGGAACCAGGCAAGAGGCAGGCCCTCCAGTCCCACCTGGATGTTCAACCATCTAATCAACAATTCATGATCCACTGTGTCGAAAGCCGCTGAAAAGTCCAATAACAGCAGGATGGACAGATGACATTTGTCCATTGCTAAAAGAAGATCGTTAAAGACTGCGGCAAGGGCAGTCTCCGTGCCGTGACCCATGCTGTGACTTTGTCTAAGAGGCATTCTAGGCAGGAGTGGAACCGTTGCAATACGCAACTTCAAGACAGCCTTCCCAGAAGGATAGCATCAGAGGTCCAAGAGAGTCCACAGGGTCACACGAACCCATCCTTCACCTGGCACAGGGAGACCCATTGGGTGACTAAACCCAGGGCTGCATTTCCACATGAGAGAGAAGTTTATCTGGTCTCAACAGGGCAGCTAGGTCAGTAAGTAGCCCCGGCCAATGCGATCACACTGAAGCTGGCTGCTGGTGGATGGATGGGGTCAATTCAAAGTGCTGATTTGAATCTTGTAAAGCTTGAGTGGCTTGGGTGAAGGTATTCGAAAGAGCACTGTTGTGGCGTTACACCCCACAAGTCAATTCCAAATGTATGTCTGCAGTTTGTAAGTCTGTGGTTTGTAGAATGTTGGCCTGAGTGGGCGGAGTTAGAATGTCTTGGGAGGGGGGAGGAGTGATATATAAGGGAATGACTGAGGGGATGGAGAGTTCTTGTTCTTGTTCTTGTTCTTTTCAGGAAACCTTTTCAGGGAGACTTATTAGGTACTCTTAGAGTCTGTAGTGCTCTCTGTGTTTATGGTACTTAAATTCTGGGAAATTTGAGGGTCAGTGTAGTGAGTGGTGTCTTTAGAGTGTGGTGTGCACGTAGTGGAAGTATATTAATCAATATTGATAATAAAGAAAGTTCAAGAGTGATTGTGTGAGAAAAAGGAAAGCGTGAATGTGAGAGTGACAGGATTGTATGGAAGGTTTCAAAAAGTTTTTTAAATGTTGTTATTTGAAACAAAGCTTATGAATTTTAAAAATAAATTTTGATTGTTTGTTTTAAAACTACTACAAAAATCCCACGTGTCTGTTTGGCGTTTATCATCTTAAGTTTACACATTTAATACCCACTCTGACAATCATTCACCTAAGCAGATATAACTCACAGCGCATTATTATATATATTAAAATCCATTCTCCATTTTAAACCCCTTTCTCCACATAGTTTGGAGGAAGGTGGGCTTTATCCCTTGCCTCAGGCGTACCAAGTGGTGGTGCTTGGCTTGAGCAGGGAGCAGGGAGTAGCCTCGGCCGGGTCTGGTGTTCAGAGCCTGTGTCGCCCCATAATAAGTGGTGGCAGACGGGAGGTCTGGTGTTCAGAGCCTGTGTCGTGGCAACTGTTTCCAATATCTACTGTATGTAATTGGACACTATGAATGTTTGGAAAGCTCTCCCAATGCCTGTGCTGAAGAAAGCCGGGTAGGTAGCTTGTCTCCCCTCACCTTTCTTCTTTTTTCCTAAGTTGAAGAATCCCAGCTGTTGCATCCTTCCCTCATAGGAGAGATGCTTCAGCAATTTGATCATTTTAGTTGTCGTTTCTGTATTTTTTTTCAGCTCTACAATATTTACTCTTTAGGTGTGGTGACGACAACTGTACACAGTATACTAAGTGTGATTGCACCATAGATTTGTATAAGCACAGTATGACACTGGCATTCTTATTTTTGATTCCTCCCCTAATAATGCTTAAAATGGATTTTGCTATTTTACAGCAGTCTCATATTGGGTTGGCATTTTGCTCTCCTCGGCATCAAAGAGGGCGTAGCGTCAAGCAGATTACAACACTTAAAACTGGCAGATTCTTCCCCAGAAGTGTGGTGGGTGACAATAGCAGTCTCCAATCCAAGCTAGTGGTTGGAAGATGCTGTCATCTCCCAGACCAGAAGGCTCAGAGTGACCTTGAGATGGAAAACAAAATCAGAGAGGCCTCCAAATGAGGGAGTGTTACAATAATGGGTGACTACAAATTACCCCATGATTAACTGGATCAGCTGGACCCTTGGTCTGATCCAGCATGGCACGTCTGACATTGTGATGTACAGAACAACAACGCCCATCCCCCGGTACACCCCTCCCCTGACCTTCCTATAGGGTTTATTTCTAGAGATGACCCTATTGCACTGGTTCTCCGCATTCCAACAGGTCTCCTTATCACAGAACTCCAGAAAGGTTTTGCTCTTTAGCTTAGGATTTGTTGTTATGGACAGTGTTTATCTGAATTGCTGGGAATCTTGCTGAAGCCTTCCTTTGTTGGGGTGTGTGCGTGTGTCCAAGCAAGTAGCTTTGTTCACTTATTTCCAATTTCATAAGAATTGCACTGAAGATTAGGGAAGGCTGCATTTGGTCAATTTCAAGAGTTTGCTTATTCTTTTTGTTGCTTTCTCTGGTTTTAGTTTTGAAATAAATTTTTTTTTTAGCTTTTCAAGTTTAAGGATACTTTCACTAACTTAGCAATGTGTGAAAAGAGTAAGAACATCTGTGCACCTTGATCCTCCTTACATACGTTTGTGTTGGTTGTCAGATCTCTTTATCAGTTTAGACTCTGTTAACCCAATAAACCTTTCCATAAAAGACGATGTGACTGTGGTGGTTGATTCACCGTGATATGCGATAAGCCCACTGAGCGGTTCTGCAGTTGCCTCCTTTCTGTACATCTTTGTGTGCCCGTTGTGTGTTTAAGATTCCATTGTCACAGTTGTAAGCCCCCCATCGGGGAGAGAGGGATAATGTGATCCGTGATTAAAGCAGCCTTCTTGAACACCTTATGCCAAATTCGATTGTCACACACAAACATCACGTGTGGAAAAAAGGGCCTATTGGTTACACTTCCTGCAGAAATTTTAGAAAATCAGAACAGTTTCCTTGGAGCAAGATACCACCTATGAAGCACCTTAATTGCATTTTGCTTACTCTCTACAGAGCTGCATTTCATTGGGGGCTCCTAGGTGCAATTTCGCCCCTTTCCCTTAGTCAATTGTGGTTTCTGCGCCTTTTTGCCATATCTGAAGAATTCTCTCCATTGTACAAAATTGTATGTACATTAATAATCTATATACGGCTGAAGTAAAACCTTCTGTGTCAATTCTATTGTGTTGTATAAAGTTTTAAAATTGCATATTAGGATGTACTTACGTTTGGTTTTGCAATTGGTACATTAGCAATTAAATTTTGTATTTTTTAATTTGGTAATTGAGGTTTCAAGTGTTTTCGGATGAACAAATCTGTCAAGTCATAAATGCCGTGTTCCTCCCACTGCTGGAATAGTTACAATGTATCCACCTTAAAAAAAAAAAGGAGAGGGCAAAGTAAAAAGGGAGTGATTGTTGAGATGGGTCTGGCGTGAACACTGACCTCTCTCTACGCACGTGCACTGTGGTGTCACAGTGTTTGATTTCTAGAAGTTTTAAGCATTAGGGCTTTGACATGGAAACACAAGAACAAAGAAAATTGACAGAGAAGACAGGTTTCAAAATGGAGAAGGTAAAATATTTGGGAGTTGTTTTGACAAATATGAACTGTTATTCCACAATAATTATGTTAAAGTTTGGAATGATGTTAAAAATGACCTGGCAAAATGGGATAAGGTTCGACTGTCGCTTTTGGGAAGAATTGCCACGATAAAAGTGAATGTACTGGGGGCGGAGCTTGGCAGCCATGAAGCTGGTAAGGATTTTTTAATTCTCCAACCGGCCTTGCCGGGAAAATCAATTATCTCTTTTTAAAAGGGCATAAATCTCAAAGCAACATGATGGAAAAGGACTATAAATATTAAGTGTTTAAGTTGCTGATAATGGAGTAAAGTTGAAAGGATTTTAAGTGAGTGTTGGAACGTTTCTGTGGAGCGTCTCTGTGGAAATCGAAACCGACTGCTAGTTATAGCAGTTAATGGTTTGTTTTTGTTAGAGACGAGGACTTGATTTATGGCACATCTCACTTTTTATTGAAAGCGGAGAAGAGCTGTAAAAACTGGCTCTATAAAGAGAAAAGCAACTCAGGCGCAGTTTGATCGATGGATGGTGTGCTAAATTGTGATTAAGGGGGGGAGGGGAGTGATTGCAGCGTTCGGTGGGGAGACGAAGTCTGGTGTTGCCGGGACTTTCGGGACTGTGTTTATGGCTTGTTTCGGTCTCCCCCAGTGAATGCTGTTTTGACATGTGGTGTAATGCCTCCCCCCCAGAGAAGAAAGAGTGATTAAGTAGTGGAAAGCACACAGAAGATATAATAAACTGTTAAGAAGGGAAGCCGGGAGTTAAGGAGGAGATTTATGACCTCTGTCGAATATAAAAAGAAGGATTAAAAAAGAAATTGCAAAAGTTAAGTGGTCAAAAAAACGACCCAGTAACCATAACCTCCCCCATCTGGAAAAATTAGTTTCCGAAGAAGAACAGGGAAGCACAGACTCAGCAACTGAAGAAAAAATGGCTGAAGGTGGAAAAGCAGCTGGCAGTCAGCCAGCCACCTTAGCTGAAATCAAAACTGTTATTGCAGAAAACAACACAATCATTTTTTAAAAAAATGGATCAGCAAACGGAAAACTTTAAACAACAGATGCATGTGTTAGCTGATAAAATTTCGCAGAATGATAAAGCTATAAAGGATTTGGAGGCGGGAGCAGACCTGACCCAGAAGAAACAAGAGGCTTTTGAAAAATCGACTAATGTGCAGTTCCAAGCCCACGAATTATGGCTGATAGCCTTAGAAGATCAAAATCGTCGTTCATCACTTCACATAAAACATTTAATTCAAACACAAGGAGAAAACTTGAGAGAAATAATTTTGAATTGGTTTAAAGAGTTGATGCCTGATCTGCAAATTGAAGAATCTGAAATTGATCGAGTCCATAGAGTGGGGAGGGGGGCAAAACTACAAAGGGGCTACTAGAGATATCTTGGTGAAATTTGGTAATTATTATAAAAAAGAGCAAATTATGAAGAAACTGAGATCTATGGCCCAGTTACAGTATAAAGGCAAATCAGTGCAAATTTATAATGATCTTTGTCAACATACATTGAATTGGAGGTGCAGTGTTGAGCCAATAACTGAAATATTAGTGAAGAAAAAAATCACATATTCGTGGGGTTATCCTGTTTTTCTAAGATTTACATATGGAAAGGGGGAGCACAGAGTAACCTCTCTGGATCAGGGTAAGGAGTTATTGAAGAGCTTGGGTCTGTATGAGGAAGCAAGCGTGATTGGAACAGGTGGGGGGGGAGATGAGGCTGGGGCATCTGGGGTGTAATAGAATTGTTAACTGTACTATGAGATAATTGTAGATAGAAAGGTTAAGCATAGAGACCTTGCCGGCCAGGCGCAGCACTGCCTCCCCCCTCCCCCTAAAGTAGATGGCTGGAATATTAGACTTACGAGGATTTGGGGGGGGGAAGAGGTGGGGGGAGGGGGGATGGTAGGGGTTAGAGTAAGGGGATTGAGGGTTATGTTATGGTGTTTGTGTTTTTATGTATGTGAATTTGAGTTTCAGAGCACAAGGGATCGGAAGAGACTCCAAAAGGGTGAATATGGATAAAAAAATAAAAGTATCAACACTCAATGTTAAAGGTTTGGGGGCAGTCGTGAAAAGGAGTAGAACAGAACAAATGTTTAATAAAGAAGGATCTGACATAATAATGATGCAAGAAACACATCAAGGGTTCGAGAACGCAAATATGATTAAATTAAAGTGGCTAGTTTATTATGAAAAGTCATTGGGGACTTCAAAAAAAATGGAGTGGCCACTTTGATTTTAAAAAAAGTGGTTTTATATTAGAAGCTACAAAAAAGGATGATAGTGGTAGATATCTTATGATAAAAGGTAAAATTGAAGGAAAGGTATACATTGATTAATGTTTATGCCCCAAATGAGAGACATAGAGAGTTTTTTATAAAATTATTTAAAGAAATAGAAGAATTTAAGGAGGGGTATGTTATCTTAGCTGGGGATTTTAATATGGTTATGGATAATAGATGGGACAGGTCAAACCCCACTAATGTTGAAAAGAGAAATGATATCACTATATTGAATAAATTAGTAAAAGAGAATGATTATGTGGATTCTTGGCGTTTACTTAATGGGGTTAAGCCTGGGTTTTCATATTATTCCCCAGTTCATCATACATACTCCAGGATAGATCATATATTTGTCTCAAAAGATTTTGCAACTAAGATTTGTAAAATGGAAATGGGGGTAATAAAGGTAACTGATCACGCATTGTTAAGTTTAGAATTTGCAATTAAGAAGAATTATAAAGAGGCATATAGATGGAAATTGAACACAAAAATATTGAAATATAATAAAGTGGTAGAAAAAATTCAGAAGGAATTGTCAGAGTCATGGGAAATTAATGAAAAGGGAGGAACAGCTGGGTCAGTCGTTTGGGACACCATGAAGGCTGTAGTAAGAGGAATTTGTTTGGGGAAATGTGCAGTTTAAAAAGACAACATGCAGAGCAGGAGAAGTTAGAGACAGAAATTAGAAGTTTGGAGGAAGAACATTGGCACGGCCAAAAATAAATATAAATTAGTAGAAATACAAGCTAAGAAGAAACAATTCGAAAATTTAAATTTAGAGGAGGTCCAAAAAAATTTAATATATATGAAAAGGGAGTATTTTGAAAATAGCAATAGGAATTCTAGATTGCTTGCCAGACTCACACAAAAGGAAAAAGGGAGAAACGGGATAGAAGCATTGAAGGATAATCAAGGGAATTATTGTTATACAATGAAGGATAAAATAAAAAATTTTCAGAAATTTTATCAGGAATTATATGAGGGTAAAGAAACTCAAAAAGAAAAGTTGGAGGAATATGTTGGAAGGTATATAAAGAAGGGAATAAAAATAATACATAAAGAGCAAATGGAGAAGGTAATAACTCAAAGAGAAGTTGAAGATGTAATTGATAATTTGAAAGTGGGTAAATCACTGGGAGCAGATGGTCTAGGATCAGAATATTATAAAGTTTTTAAGGAGTTTTTAGTTCCGAAATTAGTGAAACTTTAGAACGCTATATTAATAGCAGAGAAGATACCAGAATCATGGGAACATTCATTGATAATATTAATTCCCAAACCAGATAAAGATTTGACTATCCCTGATTCATATAGACCTATTTCATTAATAAATCAGGATGCTAAAATTTTTTCATCTATTTTGGCTAAACGGTTAAATAAATTTATATCAGAATATATAGGAGAAGATCAATGTGGATTTGTGGCAGGAAGGCAGATGCATAATTTAGTGGGAAGAGTTTTAAACGCAATAAATGCAATGAAAAAAATCAAATATCAAGGCAGGAATTTTGGCATTGGATATTTTTAAGGCTTTTGATTGTGTGAGCTGGCAGGCATTAAAGAATATTGTAGATAAAATGGGATTTGGAAATAAATTTAAAACTATAATAGAACAGTTATATTCCCAAAATACAGCTGTAGTGGTGGTAAACGATGGACTCACTGAAAAGATACGACTAGCCAGAGGTACAAGACAAGGATGTCCACTCTCGCAGGTCCTGTTTGTAATGGTTATGGAAGTATTGGCGAATGCATTAAGAGATGATGGAGAGATAGAAGGAATTGGAGAGGTAAGGGGAATAAAATTGAATATGTTTGCGGATGATACCCTATTGAGTATTAAGAACCCAATAAGAAAAATGGATAGAATTAAATCTCAATTGAGAGAATTTGAAGAAGCTACAGGGTTAAGAATAAATTGGTCCAAATCAGAGATGATTTTGTTTAATTATACTAAGAAGGAAGAAAAGGAATGGGAGTATAAGGGAATAGAAATGAGAGTTAAGGAGGAGATTAAATATTTGGGAATTAAAATTACGAAAAACCTAGATAATTTAGAAAAGGAGAACTTAATGAAGTTAAAGAAAGTGGTATTAGAAAAATTGGAAAAATATAAAAGATTAAATCTATCTTGGTTTGGAAGAATAGCATTAATAAAAATGAAGATCTTAGCTAAAATTAATTTTGTGTTTAGGATGTTACCTATAAAAATTTCAGAAATTGAGATAAAAAGTTGGCAAAATATTATTAATAAATATTGTAACGGAGAAAAGAAAGCAAGGGTAAATAAGAATAAATGGTATTTAAGCCAAAAAAAAGGAGGATTGGGTCTCCCAAATATAAAATTATACTATGTAGCAAATAGATTAAGACATATTGTAGAAGCAATTATAGGAGTAGGAGATTTAGATTGGATGGAGGATAAAACTACAAGTAATGTAGAGATGAGTTTGGAAAATGTCTTTTTTAAGGAAGGAGGGAGAAAGTGGGTTGAAAGTAGAGATAATCCACTCCTGAGGTCTCAATGGAAAATTTGGAGTAAATTTAAAGGGAAGTTGCTCCCGAGCAACTCTCCCTTATCACCGGTAATAATGTTTAAAAATTTCCCAGAGGAACTGAAGGGTAGATTAAGCAAAATATTAAAAGAGAAAAATAAATTGAAATTAAAGGATTGGTTAAGAGATATAAATACAAGAGAAGATATGGAAGATTTGTTAAAGGAGAAAAAATTATCTTGGTTAGAGTATGGGCAATTAGAACAATGGAATAAAAAGTGGATTAAAGATAATAGAGTTTGTAGAGAAATGACGGTTTGAAGAGTTAATATTAAATAAGGAAAAAGGAAAAGGAGGAAGTATAGTCTTAAAAGGGTTAATGAGCGAAATATATAAAATACTGTTAGAAAAGGAGTTAAGGGATAGCTCAGGGAAAATGGTATGGGAGACAGATTTGAAGATACAAATAGGGCGACAGAGCTGGGAGGGACTGTGGAAACACAGAGTGTTGAGAAGTATGTCAGTGAGAATAAAAGAGAATTACTTCAAAATTTTGTGGAGGTGGCACCTAACCCCGATTAGATTGAATAAGATAAATGAGCAGCATTCAGCAAATTGTTGGAGAGGTTGTGGGGAAAAAGGAACGTATTTACATATGTGATGGGAATGCAAATATGTACAAAGATTATGGAAGATGGTGTTTTTGGAAATTGAAGAAATAGTGGGAATGAAAATAGAACAAACACCAAAGATTGCATTACTGTCACTATTTGAAGATTTAAAATGTGGAAAAGAAATTAAAGAATTGATATCGAGTTTGCTGACTGCAGCACGATTGATGATAGCTAGGAACTGGAAGATTCAGGGGGAATATTCTATTGAAGAGTGGTATAGAGAAGTTTGGGATATAGCTATTAATGATAAATTGACTTGTAATATTAAGTGGAGGAAAGGCATAACTAAAATAAATGAGTTTGAAGGAATCTGGAAACAGTTCCTAATATTTGTGTTTACTAAGGGAAGTGGGAAACCGCCAGCGGAAGAAAGTATGAGATTTTGGAAGCAGGAATAGATCCCGAGGTGGAGGGTGCACTTATATTATTATTATTATTATTATTATTATTATTATTATTATTATTATTATTATTATTATTATTATTTATTTATTTATATAGCACCATCAATATACATGGTGCTGTACAGATTACACAGTAAATAGCAAGACCCTGCCGCATAGGCTTACAATCTAATAAAGTTGTAGTAAACAATAAGGAGGGAAAGAGAATGCAAACAGGCACAGGGAAGTGTAAACAGGCACTGGTGAAGCTAAACAGTATAGAGTCAGAACAAACTCAATATTTAAAAGCTATAGGGAACAGAAAAGTTTTTAGCTGAGTTTTAAAAGCTGTGATTGAGTTTGTAGTTCTCAAGTGTTCTGGAAGAGCATTCCAGGCATAAGGGGCAGCAGAAGAAAAAGGACGAAGCCGAGTAAGGGAAGTAGAGGTTCTTGGGCAGGCGAGAAGCATGGCATCAGAGGAGCGGAGAGCACGAGCGGGGCAATAGTGTGAGATGAGAGAGGAGAGATAGGCAGGAGCTAGACCGTGAAAAGCTTTGAAGGTCAACAGGAGAAGTTTATATTGGATTCTGGAGTGAATTGGAAGCCAATGAAGAGATTTCAGAAGTGGAGTGACATGGTCAGAGCGGCGGGCCAAGAAGATGATCTTAGCGGCAGAGTGGTGGACAGAGACCAGCGGACTGATGTGAGACGAAGGAAGGCCAGAGAGAAGAAGGTTGCGGTAGTCCAACCGAGAGATAACCAGTGCGTGAACGAGAGTCTTGGCAGAAGAGACAGACAGAAATGGTCGAATCCTGGCAATATTATACAGGAAGAAACGACAGGATTTCGCTACTGCCTCGATATGAGGAATAAAGGAGAGCGAGGAATCAAATATAAAGCCAAGACTATGAGCTTCCTTGACATCGTTGACAGTAAGAGAGAATGAGAGGTGAGGAGAAGGTTTAGGAGGAAAAACAAGCAGTTCAGTTTTTGCCATATTAAGTTTCAAACGACGGTGAAGCAGCCAGGCTGAGATATCTGAAAGACATGCCGAGATACGATCGTGAACATCAGGAGAAAGTTCCGGAGATGAGAGATATAATTGTGTATCATCGGCATACAGGTGATATTGGAGGCCATGAGATTGAATAACCTTACCCAAGGGCAGCATGTATAAAGAAAACAACAACGGGCCAAGCACCGAGCCTTGCGGAACCCCTACTGAAAGGGGAAAAGAGGAGGACGAGGTGCCGTTAGCCGACACGCTGAAAGAGCGACCCTCTAGATAGGAGGCGAACCAGTTATAGACAGAGCCACAGAGTCCAAGGTCATGGAGGGAATCTAAGAGAAGATCGTGATCAACCGTGTCAAAGGCTGCAGTTAAATCAAGGAGAATAAGAACGGAATAATGGCCTTTAGACTTGGCAGTAAGAAGATCATTGGTGAGTATGTTTAGTATGATTATATATGTAATGATAGGATAGGTTATGGTTAATATTTATCTTTTATATGTATTCAACATTTATTCAAAATGTATGTAGTATGTTGTGTTGTTTCTTTTCTGTAAGATGTTTATTTTGTGTGTTTTAAAATAAAAAAAATTAAAAAATAAATAAAAAATAAAAGTGAATGTACTGCCAAGAAGGTTATTTTTATTTCAGACAGTACCTATTGTAATAGGGATGTACCGTTCAAGCAATGGCAGAGAGAGATATCTAGATTCATACAGCAAGGGGAAAAGCCTAGGGTTAAACTTAAAATACTGCAGGATGCCAAAGAAAGAGGAGATCTGAGATTACCGGATCTGAAATTGTATTTCTTTGCTTGTTGCTTGGTTTGGATGAAAGAGTGGGTTCTGTTGGAGAATAGACGGCTATTGGAGTTTGAAGGCCATGAATAAAGGTTTGGGTGGCATGGGTACCTGTGGTATGAGAAAGATAAGGTCAACGTGGATTTCAATAATCACTTTGTCAGGCGTTCAATTTTAAGAGTATGGAATAAACGTTGAGAATTTGTCAGAACACACCAATGTGGGTATCAGCTCAGGAGGCCGTTCATAGAAGAGAACTATCTAGTGGGCACAAATGGCTAAAGTATAGCAACATATTGGAGATGTCTAAAGGGGAATTAAAAATAAAAGCAAGAGAACAGCTGTTAAAGGACGGCCAGATAGGTCAGTGGTTTTCTTACCCACAGATTATGGAGCAGTTTAAGAAAGACATAAAAACGTGGATTTGAGGATACAAAATCAATGTTTGAGGAAGCACTAAGTACTAATGATGAATGTGTTACCTCCATGGTATATAAGCTATTGTTGAAGCTTCAGACAGCGAATGAACAAACAAGGGAATGTATGATAAAGTGGGATCAAAACTTTGGAAAAATATGTGGCTAAAAGGTTTAAAATATATGTTAAGTACTAGACTTAAGGAGAATTTTTATAAGATGATGTATAGACGGTATATGTCTCGCTCAAAAATAGCAAAAATGTACAGGGGCTGTCTGGGAGACTGTCGGAAATGTGAAGAAGAAGAATGAACCTTTTACCAGAAGTGGTCATGTAAAAAGGCAAAATCCTTCTGGACTCTGATGCACTTATAAATGCAATTTTAAAAAAAGATAAATACACAAATGAAACCAGAAGCATTTCTGCTGGGACTTATGGATGATCAGTTTTTTGAAAAAGGAGGACTTTTGTTTCTGTATATAACAGCTGCCAGACTACTATACGCGCAATACTGGAAAAATACACAAATATCAACGGAGGAATGGCTGCTCAAGGTTTTGGAGTTGGCGGAGATGGCGAAACTTACGGCGTTAGTAAGAAAAAATCAACAACCTCATTTGTACTGGACTGGAAACCTGATAGAGTATATATAAGAGTTGCAAAAGAATGACGTATCTTTTTGTGGTGTTTATAACCGGTGGGCTGGGTAAAGGGAAGTAATTGACAGCCGGTACGTCCGACATGAAGATTGCCTCAAATGGAAAATGGCCACATATATTTTGTATATGTGTTTTTATTAGATGTAGTGTATATTACTATTAAGTATGTGATGTTTTGTAATATTCCCTTTTCTTTGGTTTTCCTCTCTTTTTCTGTGCTTTGTTCTTTGTAGAAAACGATAAAATAGTTGAAAAAGTAGAAATTTTTAACGTTAGCTCTCTGACTTCTCAAAGTTTATAGCGTTTGCTCTTTGAACGTTTAGCCCCTTGACTTCAGGTTATTTTCAGCGTTTAGCACTTTGAAATCTTTTAGACTTTAACGTTTGCTCTTTGAACGTTTAGCCCCTTGACTTCAGGTTATTTTCAGCGTTTAGCACTTTGAAATCTTTCAGTCTTTAGCGTTTGCTCTTTGAACGTTTAGCACTTTGAAATCTTTCAGTCTTTAGCGTTTGCTCTTTGAACATTTAGCACTTTGAAATCTTTCAGTCTTTAGCGTTTGCTCTTTGAACGTTTAGCACTTTGAAATCTTTTAGACTTTAGCGTTTGCTCTTTGAACGTTTAGCCCCATGACTTCAGGTTATTTTCAGCGTTTAGCACTTTGAAATCTTTCAGTCTTTAGCGTTTGCTCTTTGAACGTTTAGCACTTTGAAATCTTTCAGTCTTTAGCGTTTGCTCTTTGAACGTTTAGCACTTTGAAATCTTTTAGTCTTTAGCGTTTGCTCTTTGAACGTTTAGCACTTTGAAATCTTTCAGTCTTTAGCGTTTGCTCTTTGAACGTTTAGCACTTTGAAATCTTTTAGACTTTAGCGTTTGCTCTTTGAACGTTTAGCCCCATGACTTCAGGTTATTTTCAGCGTTTAGCACTTTGAAATCTTTTAGACTTTAGCGTTTGCTCTTTGAACGTTTAGCCCCATGACTTCAGGTTATTTTCAGCGTTTAGCACTTTGAAATCTTTTAGACTTTAGCGTTTGCTCTTTGAACGTTTAGCCCCATGACTTCAGGTTATTTTCAGCGTTTAGCACTTTGAAATCTTTCAGTCTTTAGCGTTTGCTCTTTGAACGTTTAGCACTTTGAAATCTTTTAGACTTTAGCGTTTGCTCTTTGAACGTTTAGCCCCATGACTTCAGGTTATTTTCAGCGTTTAGCACTTTGAAATCTTTTAGACTTTAGCGTTTGCTCTTTGAACGTTTAGCCCCTTGACTTCAGGTTATTTTCAGCATTTAGCACTTTGAAATCTTTCAGTCTTTAGCGTTTGCTCTTTGAACGTTTAGCACTTTGAAATCTTTTAGACTTTAGCGTTTGCTCTTTGAACGTTTAGCACTTTGAAATCTTTCAGTCTTTAGCGTTTGCTCTTTGAACGTTTAGCCCCTTGACTTCAGGTTATTTTCAGCGTTTAGCACTTTGAAATCTTTTAGACTTTAGCGTTTGCTCTTTGAACGTTTAGCACTTTGAAATCTTTCAGTCTTTAGCGTTTGCTCTTTGAACGTTTAGCCCCATGACTTCAGGTTATTTTCAGCGTTTAGCACTTTGAAATCTTTTAGACTTTAGCGTTTGCTCTTTGAACGTTTAGCACTTTGAAATCCTTCAGTCTTTAGCGTTTGCTCTTTGAACGTTTAGCACTTTGAAATCTTTCAGTCTTTAGCGTTTGCTCTTTGAACTTTTAGCACTTTGAAATCTTTAAGTCTTTAGCGTTTGCTCTTTGAAGTTTAGCACTTTGAAATCTTTCAGTCTTTAGCGTTTGCTCTTTGAACGTTTAGCACTTTGAAATCTTTTAGACTTTAGCGTTTGCTCTTTGAACGTTTAGCCCCTTGACTTCAGGTTATTTTCAGCGTTTAGCCCTTTGAAATCTTTTAGACTTTAGCGTTTGCTCTTTGAACGTTTAGCACTTTGAAATCTTTTAGACTTTAGCGTTTGCTCTTTGAACGTTTAGCCCCTTGACTTCAGGTTATTTTCAGCGTTTAGCACTTTGAAATCTTTTAGACTTTAGCGTTTGCTCTTTGAACGTTTAGCACTTTAAAATCTTTCAGTCTTTAGCGTTTGCTCTTTGAACGTTTAGCACTTTGAAATCTTTTAGACTTTAGCGTTTGCTCTTTGAACGTTTAGCCCCTTGACTTCAGGTTATTTTCAGCGTTTAGCACTTTGAAATCTTTCAGTCTTTAGCGTTTGCTCTTTGAACGTTTAGCCCCTTGACTTCAGGTTATTTTCAGCGTTTAGCACTTTGAAATCTTTTAGACTTCAGCGTTTGCTCTTTGAACGTTTAGCCCCTTGACTTCAGGTTATTTTCAGCATTTAGCACTTTGAAATCTTTCAGTCTTTAGCGTTTGCTCTTTGAACGTTTAGCACTTTGAAATCTTTCAGTCTTTAGCGTTTGCTCTTTGAACGTTTAGCACTTTGAAATCTTTCAGTCTTTAGCGTTTGCTCTTTGAACGTTTAGCACTTTGAAATCTTTCAGTCTTTAGCGTTTGCTCTTTGAACATTTAGCCCCTTGACTTCAGGTTATTTTCAGCGTTTAGCACTTTGAAATCTTTTAGACTTTAGCGTTTGCTCTTTGAACGTTTAGCACTTTGAAATCTTTCAGTCTTTAGCGTTTGCTCTTTGAACATTTAGCACTTTGAAATCTTTCAGTCTTTAGCGTTTGCTCTTTGAACATTTAGCACTTTGAAATCTTTCAGTCTTTAGCGTTTGCTCTTTGAACGTTTAGCACTTTGAAATCTTTCAGTCTTTAGCGTTTGCTCTTTGAACGTTTAGCACTTTGAAATCTTTCAGTCTTTAGCGTTTGCTCTTTGAACTTTTAGCACTTTGAAATCTTTCAGTCTTTAGCGTTTGCTCTTTGAACATTTAGCCCCTTGACTTCAGGTTATTTTCAGCGTTTAGCACTTTGAAATCTTTTAGACATTAGCGTTTGCTCTTTGAACGTTTAGCACTTTGAAATCTTTCAGTCTTTAGCGTTTGCTCTTTGAACGTTTAGCACTTTGAAATCTTTCAGTCTTTAGCGTTTGCTCTTTGAACATTTAGCACTTTGAAATCTTTCAGTCTTTAGCGTTTGCTCTTTGAACGTTTAGCACTTTGAAATCTTTTAGACTTTAGCGTTTGCTCTTTGAACGTTTAGCCCCATGACTTCAGGTTATTTTCAGCGTTTAGCACTTTGAAATCTTTTAGACTTTAGCGTTTGCTCTTTGAACGTTTAGCCCCTTGACTTCAGGTTATTTTCAGCATTTAGCACTTTGAAATCTTTCAGTCTTTAGCGTTTGCTCTTTGAACGTTTAGCACTTTGAAATCTTTCAGTCTTTAGCGTTTGCTCTTTGAACGTTTAGCACTTTGAAATCTTTCAGTCTTTAGCGTTTGCTCTTTGAACGTTTAGCACTTTGAAATCTTTCAGTCTTTAGCGTTTGCTCTTTGAACGTTTAGCACTTTGAAATCTTTCAGTCTTTAGCGTTTGCTCTCTGAACGTTTAGCACTTTGAAATCTTTCAGTCTTTAGCATTTGCTCTTTGAACGTTTAGCACTTTGAAATCTTTCAGTCTTTAGCATTTGCTCTTTGAACGTTTAGCACTTTGAAATCTTTCAGTCTTTAGCGTTTGCTCTTTGAACGTTTAGCACTTTGAAATGTTTTAGACTTTAGCGTTTGCTCTTTGAACGTTTAGCCCCATGACTTCAGGTTATTTTCAGCGTTTAGCACTTTGAAATCTTTTAGACTTTAGCGTTTGCTCTTTGAACGTTTAGCACTTTGAAATCTTTTAGACTTTAGCGTTTGCTCTTTGAACGTTTAGCACTTTGAAATCTTTTAGACTTTAGCGTTTGCTCTTTGAACGTTTAGCACTTTGAAATCTTTCAGTCTTTAGCGTTTGCTCTTTGAACGTTTAGCACTTTGAAATCTTTCAGTCTTTAGCGTTTGCTCTTTGAACGTTTAGCACTTTGAAATGTTTTAGACTTTAGCGTTTGCTCTTTGAACGTTTAGCCCCATGACTTCAGGTTATTTTCAGCGTTTAGCACTTTGAAATCTTTTAGACTTTAGCGTTTGCTCTTTGAACGTTTAGCACTTTGAAATCTTTTAGACTTTAGCGTTTGCTCTTTGAACGTTTAGCCCCATGACTTCAGGTTATTTTCAGCGTTTAGCACTTTGAAATCTTTTAGACTTTAGCGTTTGCTCTTTGAACGTTTAGCACTTTGAAATCTTTTAGACTTTAGCGTTTGCTCTTTGAACGTTTAGCCCCATGACTTCAGGTTATTTTCAGCGTTTAGCACTTTGAAATCTTTCATTCTTTAGCGTTTGCTCTTTGAACGTTTAGCACTTTGAAATCTTTCAGTCTTTAGCGTTTGCTCTTTGAACGTTTAGCCCCTTGACTTCAGGTTATTTTCAGCGTTTAGCACTTTGAAATCTTTTAGACTTTAGCGTTTGCTCTTTGAACGTTTAGCACTTTAAAATCTTTCAGTCTTTAGCGTTTGCTCTTTGAACGTTTAGCACTTTGAAATCTTTCAGTCTTTAGCGTTTGCTCTTTGAACGTTTAGCCCCTTGACTTCAGGTTATTTTCAGCGTTTAGCACTTTGAAATCTTTTAGACTTTAGCGTTTGCTCTTTGAACGTTTAGCCCCTTGACTTCAGGTTATTTTCAACGTTTAGCACTTTGAAATCTTTCAGTCTTTAGCGTTTGCTCTTTTAACGTTTAGCACTTTGAAATCTTTCAGTCTTTAGCGTTTGCTCTTTGAACGTTTAGCCCCTTGACTTCAGGTTATTTTCAGCGTTTAGCACTTTGAAATCTTTTAGACTTTAGCGTTTGCTCTTTGAACGTTTAGCCCCTTGACTTCAGGTTATTTTCAGCGTTTAGCACTTTGAAATCTTTTAGACTTTAGCGTTTGCTCTCTGAACGTTTAGCACTTTGAAATCTTTCAGTCTTTAGCATTTGCTCTTTGAACGTTTAGCTCTTTGAAATCTTTTAGACTTTAGCGTTTGCTCTTTGAACGTTTAGCACTTTGAAATCTTTCAGTCTTTAGCGTTTGCTCTTTGAACGTTTAGCACTTTGAAATCTTTCAGTCTTTAGCGTTTGCTCTTTGAACGTTTAGCACTTTGAAATCTTTTAGACTTTAGCGTTTGCTCTTTGAACGTTTAGCACTTTGAAATCTTTCAGTCTTTAGCGTTTGCTCTTTGAACGTTTAGCACTTTGAAATCTTTTAGACTTTAGCGTTTGCTCTTTGAACGTTTAGCACTTTGAAATCTTTTAGACTTTAGCGTTTGCTCTCTGAACGTTTAGCCCCTTGACTTCAGGTTATTTTCAGCGTTTAGCACTTTGAAATCTTTCAGTCTTTAGCGTTTGCTCTCTGAACGTTTAGCACTTTGAAATCTTTCAGTCTTTAGCATTTGCTCTTTGAACGTTTAGCTCTTTGAAATCTTTTAGACTTTAGCGTTTGCTCTTTGAACGTTTAGCACTTTGAAATCTTTCAGTCTTTAGCGTTTGCTCTTTGAACGTTTAGCACTTTGAAATCTTTTAGACTTTAGCGTTTGCTCTTTGAACGTTTAGCACTTTGAAATCTTTCAGTCTTTAGCGTTTGCTCTTTGAACGTTTAGCCCCTTGACTTCAGGTTACTTTCAGCGTTTAGCACTTTGAAATGTTTTAGACTTTAGCGTTTGCTCTTTGAACGTTTAGCACTTTGAAATCTTTTAGACTTTAGCGTTTGCTCTTTGAACGTTTAGCCCCATGACTTCAGGTTATTTTCAGCGTTTAGCACTTTGAAATCTTTCAGTCTTTAGCGTTTGCTCTTTGAACGTTTAGCACTTTGAAATCTTTTAGACTTTAGCGTTTGCTCTTTGAACGTTTAGCCCCATGACTTCAGGTTATTTTCAGCGTTTAGCACTTTGAAATCTTTTAGACTTTAGCGTTTGCTCTTTGAACGTTTAGCACTTTGAAATCTTTTAGACTTTAGCGTTTGCTCTTTGAACGTTTAGCCCCATGACTTCAGGTTATTTTCAGCGTTTAGCACTTTGAAATCTTTTAGACTTTAGCGTTTGCTCTTTGAACGTTTAGCCCCATGACTTCAGGTTATTTTCAGCGTTTAGCACTTTGAAATCTTTCAGTCTTTAGCGTTTGCTCTTTGAACGTTTAGCACTTTGAAATCTTTCAGTCTTTAGCGTTTGCTCTTTGAACGTTTAGCACTTTGAAATCTTTCAGACTTTAGCGTTTGCTCTTTGAACGTTTAGCACTTTGAAATCTTTCAGACTTTAGCGTTTGCTCTCTGAACGTTTAGCCCCTTGACTTCAGGTTATTTTCAGCGTTTAGCACTTTGAAATCTTTTAGACTTTAGCGTTTGCTCTTTGAACGTTTAGCACTTTGAAATCTTTCAGTCTTTAGCGTTTGCTCTTTGAACATTTAGCACTTTGAAATCTTTCAGTCTTTAGCGTTTGCTCTTTGAACGTTTAGCACTTTGAAATCTTTCAGTCTTTAGCGTTTGCTCTTTGAACGTTTAGCACTTTGAAATCTTTTAGACTTTAGCGTTTGCTCTCTGAACGTTTAGCCCCTTGACTTCAGGTTATTTTCAGCGTTTAGCCCTTTGAAATCTTTTAGACTTTAGCGATTGCTCTTTGAACGTTTAGCACTTTGAAATCTTTTAGACTTTAGCGTTTGCTCTTTGAACGTTTAGCACTTTGAAATCTTTCAGTCTTTAGCGTTTGCTCTTTGAACGTTTAGCACTTTGAAATCTTTCAGTCTTTAGCGTTTGCTCTTTGAACGTTTAGCCCCTTGACTTCAGGTTATTTTCAGCGTTTAGCACTTTGAAATCTTTTAGACTTTAGCGTTTGCTCTTTGAACGTTTAGCCCCATGACTTCAGGTTATTTTCAGCGTTTAGCACTTTGAAATCTTTCAGTCTTTAGCGTTTGCTCTTTGAACGTTTAGCACTTTGAAATCTTTTAGACTTTAGCGTTTGCTCTTTGAACGTTTAGCCCCATGACTTCAGGTTATTTTCAGCGTTTAGCACTTTGAAATCTTTCAGTCTTTAGCATTTGCTCTTTGAACGTTTAGCACTTTGAAATCTTTCAGTCTTTAGCGTTTGCTCTTTGAACGTTTAGCACTTTGAAATCTTTCAGTCTTTAGCGTTTGCTCTTTGAACGTTTAGCCCCTTGACTTCAGGTTATTTTCAGCGTTTAGCACTTTGAAATCTTTTAGACTTTAGCGTTTGCTCTTTGAACGTTTAGCACTTTGAAATCTTTCAGTCTTTAGCGTTTGCTCTTTGAACGTTTAGCACTTTGAAATCTTTCAGTCCTTAGCGTTTGCTCTTTGAACGTTTAGCACTTTGAAATCTTTTAGACTTTAGCGTTTGCTCTTTGAACGTTTAGCCCCTTGACTTCAGGTTATTTTCAGCGTTTAGCACTTTGAAATCTTTTAGACTTTAGCGTTTGCTCTTTGAACGTTTAGCACTTTGAAATCTTTCAGTCTTTAGCGTTTGCTCTTTGAACGTTTAGCACTTTGAAATCTTTCAGTCTTTAGCGTTTGCTCTTTGAACGTTTAGCACTTTGAAATCTTTTAGACTTTAGCGTTTGCTCTTTGAACGTTTAGCCCCATGACTTCAGGTTATTTTCAGCGTTTAGCACTTTGAAATCTTTTAGACTTTAGCGTTTGCTCTTTGAACGTTTAGCACTTTGAAATCTTTTAGACTTTAGCGTTTGCTCTTTGAACGTTTAGCCCCATGACTTCAGGTTATTTTCAGCGTTTAGCACTTTGAAATCTTTCAGTCTTTAGCGTTTGCTCTTTGAACGTTTAGCACTTTGAAATCTTTTAGACTTTAGCGTTTGCTCTTTGAACGTTTAGCCCCATGACTTCAGGTTATTTTCAGCGTTTAGCACTTTGAAATCTTTTAGACTTTAGCGTTTGCTCTTTGAACGTTTAGCACTTTGAAATCTTTCAGTCTTTAGCGTTTGCTCTTTGAACGTTTAGCACTTTGAAATCTTTCAGACTTTAGCGTTTGCTCTTTGAACGTTTAGCACTTTGAAATCTTTCAGACTTTAGCGTTTGCTCTCTGAACGTTTAGCACTTTGAAATCTTTCAGACTTTAGCGTTTGCTCTCTGAACGTTTAGCCCCTTGACTTCAGGTTATTTTCAGCGTTTAGCACTTTGAAATCTTTTAGACTTTAGCGTTTGCTCTTTGAACGTTTAGCACTTTGAAATCTTTCAGTCTTTAGCGTTTGCTCTTTGAACATTTAGCACTTTGAAATCTTTCAGTCTTTAGCGTTTGCTCTTTGAACGTTTAGCACTTTGAAATCTTTCAGTCTTTAGCGTTTGCTCTTTGAACGTTTAGCACTTTGAAATCTTTTAGACTTTAGCGTTTGCTCTCTGAACGTTTAGCCCCTTGACTTCAGGTTATTTTCAGCGTTTAGCCCTTTGAAATCTTTTAGACTTTAGCGTTTGCTCTTTGAACGTTTAGCACTTTGAAATCTTTTAGACTTTAGCGTTTGCTCTTTGAACGTTTAGCACTTTGAAATCTTTCAGTCTTTAGCGTTTGCTCTTTGAACGTTTAGCACTTTGAAATCTTTCAGTCTTTAGCGTTTGCTCTTTGAACGTTTAGCCCCTTGACTTCAGGTTATTTTCAGCGTTTAGCACTTTGAAATCTTTCAGTCTTTAGCGTTTGCTCTTTGAACGTTTAGCACTTTGAAATCTTTCAGTCTTTAGCGTTTGCTCTTTGAACGTTTAGCACTTTGAAATCTTTTAGACTTTAGCGTTTGCTCTTTGAACGTTTAGCCCCTTGACTTCAGGTTATTTTCAGCGTTTAGCCCTTTGAAATCTTTTAGACTTTAGCGTTTGCTCTTTGAACGTTTAGCACTTTGAAATCTTTTAGACTTTAGCGTTTGCTCTTTGAACGTTTAGCACTTTGAAATCTTTCAGTCTTTAGCGTTTGCTCTTTGAACGTTTAGCACTTTGAAATCTTTCAGTCCTTAGCGTTTGCTCTTTGAACGTTTAGCACTTTGAAATCTTTTAGACTTTAGCGTTTGCTCTTTGAACGTTTAGCCCCTTGACTTAGGGTTAGGGTTAGGGTTAGGGTTAGGGTTAGGGTTAGGGTTAGGGTTAGGGTTAGGGTTAGGGTTAGGGTTAGGGTTAGGGTTAGGGTTAGGGTTAGGGTTAGGGTTAGGGTTAGGGTTAGGGTTAGGGTTAGGGTTAGGGTTAGGGTTAGGGTTAGGGTTAGGGTTAGGGTTAGGGTTAGGGTTAGGGTTAGGGTTAGGGTTAGGGTTAGGGTTAGGGTTAGGGTTAGGGTTAGGGTTAGGGTTAGGGTTAGGGTTAGGGTTAGGGTTAGGGTTAGGGTTAGGGTTAGGGTTAGGGTTAGGGTTAGGGTTAGGGTTAGGGTTAGGGTTAGGGTTAGGGTTAGGGTTAGGGTTAGGGTTAGGGTTAGGGTTAGGGTTAGGGTTAGGGTTAGGGTTAGGGTTAGGGTTAGGGTTAGGGTTAGGGTTAGGGTTAGGGTTAGGGTTAGGGTTAGGGTTAGGGTTAGGGTTAGGGTTAGGGTTAGGGTTAGGGTTAGGGTTAGGGTTAGGGTTAGGGTTAGGGTTAGGGTTAGGGTTAGGGTTAGGGTTAGGGTTAGGGTTAGGGTTTAGGGTTAGGGTTAGGGTTAGGGTTAGGGTTAGGGTTAGGGTTAGGGTTAGGGTTAGGGTTAGGGTTAGGGTTAGGGTTAGGGTTAGGGTTAGGGTTAGGGTTAGGGTTAGGGTTAGGTTAGGGTTAGGGTTAGGGTTAGGGTTAGGGTTAGGGTTAGGGTTAGGGTTAGGGTTAGGGTTAGGGTTAGGGTTAGGGTTAGGGTTAGGGTTAGGGTTAGGGTTAGGGTTAGGGTTAGGGTTAGGGTTAGGGTTAGGGTTAGGGTTAGGGTTAGGGTTAGGGTTAGGGTTAGGGTTAGGGTTAGGGTTAGGGTTAGGGTTAGGGTTAGGGTTAGGGTTAGGGTTAGGGTTAGGGTTAGGGTTAGGGTTAGGGTTAGGGTTAGGGTTAGGGTTAGGGTTAGGGTTAGGGTTAGGGTTAGGGTTAGGGTTAGGGTTAGGGTTAGGGTTAGGGTTAGGGTTAGGGTTAGGGTTAGGGTTAGGGTTAGGGTTAGGGTTAGGGTTAGGGTTAGGGTTAGGGTTAGGGTTAGGGTTAGGGTTAGGGTTAGGGTTAGGGTTAGGGTTAGGGTTAGGGTTAGGGTTAGGGTTAGGGTTAGGGTTAGGGTTAGGGTTAGGGTTAGGGTTAGGGTTAGGGTTAGGGTTAGGGTTAGGGTTAGGGTTAGGGTTAGGGTTAGGGTTAGGGTTAGGGTTAGGGTTAGGGTTAGGGTTAGGGTTAGGGTTAGGGTTAGGGTTAGGGTTAGGGTTAGGGTTAGGGTTAGGGTTAGGGTTAGGGTTAGGGTTAGGGTTAGGGTTAGGGTTAGGGTTAGGGTTAGGGTTAGGGTTAGGGTTAGGGTTAGGGTTAGGGTTAGGGTTAGGGTTAGGGTTAGGGTTAGGGTTAGGGTTAGGGTTAGGGTTAGGGTTAGGGTTAGGGTTAGGGTTAGGGTTAGGGTTAGGGTTAGGGTTAGGGTTAGGGTTAGGGTTAGGGTTAGGGTTAGGGTTAGGGTTAGGGTTAGGGTTAGGGTTAGGGTTAGGGTTAGGGTTAGGGTTAGGGTTAGGGTTAGGGTTAGGGTTAGGGTTAGGGTTAGGGTTAGGGTTAGGGTTAGGGTTAGGGTTAGGGTTAGGGTTAGGGTTAGGGTTAGGGTTAGGGTTAGGGTTAGGGTTAGGGTTAGGGTTAGGGTTAGGGTTAGGGTTAGGGTTAGGGTTAGGGTTAGGGTTAGGGTTAGGGTTAGGGTTAGGGTTAGGGTTAGGGTTAGGGTTAGGGTTAGGGTTAGGGTTAGGGTTAGGGTTAGGGTTAGGGTTAGGGTTAGGGTTAGGGTTAGGGTTAGGGTTAGGGTTAGGGTTAGGGTTAGGGTTAGGGTTAGGGTTAGGGTTAGGGTTAGGGTTAGGGTTAGGGTTAGGGTTAGGGTTAGGGTTAGGGTTAGGGTTAGGGTTAGGGTTAGGGTTAGGGTTAGGGTTAGGGTTAGGGTTAGGGTTAGGGTTAGGGTTAGGGTTAGGGTTAGGGTTAGGGTTAGGGTTAGGGTTAGGGTTAGGGTTAGGGTTAGGGTTAGGGTTAGGGTTAGGGTTAGGGTTATGGGTTAGGGTTAGGGTTAGGGTTAGGGTTAGGGTTAGGGTTAGG